>NC_047112.1:24629079-24929079 GCF_902500255.1 Thalassophryne amazonica
TTCGATCTGCCTCACAGGTTCTGAAAAAATTCTGATCAAGCAAAGCGCCAGTCTCTCAGGAAGAAGTCAGACAAAGGAATTCCGACGGGAGGGGTGGACCACTCCTCACTCAAAGCCAGCCCACAGGCGAATGACGTAACCGACAGGCGTGAAAAAACTCACGCATGCGCACGAGGGTTCAAGGTTGTCTGATGTAATCGCACGTGATTCAAATCCATATAGTTTTTGAAAAAAATAAAAAGGTATGTTAGTTTTATCACAGACCTCGTATATATATATATATATATATATATATATATATATATATATATATATATATATATATATATATATATATATATATATATATATATATATATATATATATATATATATATATATATATATATATATATATATATATATATATATATACACACACACACACACACACACACATACATACACCTTTGCGTGCATTAGCATGAGGCTTCCCCCCATCACCAATCGATGGCACACACAGTTTGAATGACTCACCCTTCGTGCAAACAACAACACTTGCTATATTTAACCATGGAGACATCCATATTTCTATTCACACCAACATACTGGTGAGTTTCAGCAAGGTCGTATACTCATTGTCTTGCTGGAGAAAGCTCACAATGTTTAAAACAAAGTTGTAAGGTGTTTAATTATTTTTAATCATCACCACTCCAGCGGAAAACAGCCACTGGTGAGGAATTTTTAATCATCTGACTTGGTTGTTCTTCTACAGATAAAAAAAAACACAAAACACTCATATATATATATATATATATATATATATATATATATATATATTTATTTATTTATTTATTTTTTCTGTTTGTTTGTTTGTTTTGTTTTCCAGAGTATCAGTTGCACCTTTTAAAAAAAAAGGCCTCTTGAATATAAGTCACACTGGAGTATGTCACACGATTTTTTTCCCCCCTGTATTATCAGCTCATTAATTTGAGATTTTTGTGCAATGTTGTAGTGTACTTTTATTCTTTTACTATTAGGGTTTATGTTGTGATTCATGTGAAAGTCCTGAATAATTACTTACTATTACTATTATGAATAAAAAAAAAAAAGACAAGTCGCACCCAAGGATCTGGAGAAAATATGGTACTGCATCCGATATCGGACCCACGTTGTGGGTTTTATGTGCGTTTTCATTTAAGGGAGTTGAATATTCATTTTACAGTTTGAGTTGATGTTTTGTTTGAGCTTTGCAAGGCAAATCCAGACAAATGTATTTATTAACAGATTAGTTTTAATGTTGCGTTCACACCGGGCGCGACACGAGCGACTGCAGCCACAGGTTGCCATGTAATTCCTATGCAATGATGCATTTTGGCGCCAAACTGCGCAGCGCCACGCGATGGATGCGAGTGAAGTGACGCGAGTGAAGCGATTTTGAGCGTTTTGCGCGTTTGTAGCGCGATATCGCGTCGCATCACGTTGCGTTGCCCTCCTCCCCAAGTTGAAAAATCTGAACTTTTTCGGCTCGTTTCGTCTTTTTTCGTGCCGCGATGACCAATCAGGGACTGGATATGTAGTGACGTGGAGATGTCTGGAGTTTGACTAAAGATGTGAACATGTCCTGTCTCTGGTAGCAGCCTGTGAGCAGGACTTATGTCTCTTTTGTCCTTTATTTCACAATTATGACAGAGTTTTTGGAGCGAGCAGCAGCACCACAGCAGGGTTTATTTTACGTGTGCGCGCGAGGGAATCATCCATGGAGATTATTTTACTTATTAACTACACAGATGTATAATAAAGCAAATGGTGACTGGTTCCTAAAGACAATTATGACAGAGTTTTTTGGGAAAGAGCGAGGAGCAGCCTCACAGCAAGCAGCGGAGTTTCTTTCTTTTTTTCTTTTTTTTTTTACATGCGTGCGTGAATCGTCTGTGGAGGATATTTTATTAATTAACTACACAGATGTATAATAAAACAAATGGTGACTGGTTTCTAAACACAATTATGAGAGTTTTTTGGGGGAAGAGCGAGGAGCACCAAGCAGAGGAGTTTTTTTTTTTTTATTGTTTACATGTGCGCGCGTGAACGGGACAGGAGGTCCTCAAACTGGGTCCTGCAGAGGCGGAAGGACCGCTGAAAGTGGCCGTTATCCAGACGCAGCTCCTGCAGCAAATAATGATACTCTCTGTATTGGGAGATTTTCACAACAACTCGCTCTGTGTGATCAAGGTCCGTCATGATGACTTGACGCCGAGCGGAATGGAAGCTCCTCCTATTTGATGACGCACCGTGGTGAATTTTCGCAGCGAAAGTCCACCCAAGCAGAGCGACACACCGGGCGAAGGAGTCGCGTCCATCGCCACGCGACCCCCGCGAATTTGTAGCGTCTGATCACGCCCGGTGTGAACGCAGCATAAGACTGGGATTTGAAGATCACAATATATTATATCAAATTGCAATCCAGGTGGAATTACATTTCTTAAGAATATGTATCAAACGGGGAACCAAGTACCACAATAAGTATTATAGCGGAAATAAGTATAACGTAATATAATATAAAGTTATGCCAGCTATCCTCGTGGTCATGACTAAGAGAGGTGTGCACGTGCCAAACCCAAACTCATAATGTGACTGTCACAGATCACTCACATGTGGTTCCACCTGCGAGGTACCACTATGAAGGTCCACAAACCAAAAATAGTTTACTATTTAGCTGAAGAACAATCTCTTCTCATGCTGAAAGGTTCCAGGCATCAACACCACAGCTCTTACGAAACAGTACAATGGATCAAACACATGATTAATTTCCCCTAATGACATTTATTTGTCAATTGTACCAAACCATGTGCGGCACAGAGGTGGGATGATTGACCTGAACAAATTGATGGTGCACACTGATGCCATGGTTCAAGTCACATGGTAAACACAGAAACTCAACTCCCTCCATGATCCAGTCTTGGGATGCAAAACATTTTGCAACGTGTATCAAAGACAGACAATAATGACCACTGTACTCTCAACATAAGCAGTTTAGTTATTCACACGTTTGTGTGAACGTGTCTGATGCAGAGTTGGACATAAACATCACGTGTCACAGTGTCTGCAATTGTTCTAGCATCTGATTAGTTCTCTGTGCCCAACCCCTCTATTAATAATTCATCAGATCAGTCAGATGCAAAGTCATTACAGCCATAAACCTGAGTGTTGATCTGCAGCTCGATGATGTTCAATCACTTTTAATTTTTCAAATACACGAGACCAAAATCTGATATGTGCAGAACAAGGACCACCACCAACAACAACAACAATGACATGGCTCATATTTTAATGAATAACTTCAATTTCTGTACCCAGTAAGTTTCATTTTGGACAATACTTACAACACATACAAGTCCTGGAATGTGGTCCATTTGGAAAGCTGCTAACCATGTATATGATCCTTGGTGTCTTCCAGAAGCTTGCTTAAGAATTTATCTATCATCCATTGTGCTTACATGGCAAACCAGAAAACAAAATTTAACAGTAAAAAGTGTCTGTCGACCAGCGATAAAAACAATCGTCTCCATCTTCTCCAAATTCAAAAGTAGAAGACACCAAGCTGTTCACTGAAGCCAGGGAACTTCCAATTTTGCAACATGAAAAACATTACTGTCACAAACATCCATAATGCCAATTCTATCTATATATTCTCTATAAAGAGAGAATAACAATGGAAAAGAACCTGGAGGTACACCATATGCAACTGCAGGAAATCCAAATGGAGTGCTGTTATACAGAACATGCAATCAACCTGACAAGATATGAGCAATGAGAGTATCTGACCATAATTGCCAAAATAATTGTAAATTATCTCCAACAAAATATAATGATCTTACTTAAGTCTGTGGAAAAACAGCCTCTAAATGCCAGCTGTTTGGCAAATGGTTCAAAAAGACCATTCTCCAAAATCTGTAAGAAGGTGCTGAGCACCCATTTTTTTCCGCAACTCTTGTATCCCTAAAAAAAGAACTGAAAAAAATTTAAAATAAAATACTGTAAATGAATTGCACATATATCTGTATTTTGCAGAAACCCCTGACTCCAAACAGAGTTTCTTAAGAGGTTCTTTCGTGGATCTTTAAAAGCTAATAGAAGCACTAATGATCAGTAAGTGAGCAATAATCAACATAGATTCAGTGTTAATTTCGTCAGAGGAGATGACACAAAACACACTACACAAAAACACTTTTGTTTTTGCTCCCATTTTTCATGAGCTGAACTCAAAGATCTAAAACATTTTCTATATTTCTCTCAAATATTGTTCACAAATCTGTCTAAATCGGTGTTAGTGAGCCTTTGCTAAAATAATCCATCCAACTTCACAGGTGTGGCATATCAAGATGCTGATTAGACAGCATGATTATTGCAAAAAAAAAAATAGAGGTCTGATATTCCCTTACAGACCGAGCAAGTGAGGTTAATAATTAATTTATTATATGGCTGTTCAGAGCTGTGTTTTCATCTTGTATGTCCACTTCGAGTTTGTTTGCTGTTAATTCTTCCAAGACCTCAGTCTGATATTTTCCCATACAGACCTCGAGCTCGGTCAGTAATCCTTTAATACTGACTAACATGGTAATCAGAAATAATCAAATGTATTTTATATCAAAAAGACTGAAATGTCTCAACTGAAACGAGACTAAAACATTAACTCTTTTGACTAAAATTAGACTAAAATTAACAGACCTTTAGTCGACTAAAACATGACTAAATAAAAATGGTATGTGCATGCCTAAATATAACTAAAACTAAAGAACATTTGACATAAGACAAATACTAAATTAAAAACAGGTGACAAAATTAACACTGCATAGATGGTCTTAGTTTTAACCAGAAATCTTTTAAAAGCCTGGTTGTTAACAGATCAAAAAATAAGTAGTATATTTAGCAGCCCTTACCATCTTAGACAATTTCTGTAAAGAAATAATGTCTAAATTAAGCAGAATATTTTGTTTTTAATATCCTATGTTTTATTGTTGAAAAAAAAAAATCCATAGTTACTAGTTAAAAAAAATTTTCAACATCTTCGACCCTGGTGGTTCTTGGTAACTATTTTTCTTGGCTGTATTTATATCTAAGATTCTGAAGCTCATCAGTGAGCCAAGGCAACTTTATAGGTGCAACTGAGTCCAATAAATCAGCACTAAATTAAAGTTATCAGTAATATTACCCACATGATCAGCCTGACCACAGAGTGACCAAAGAACTCCTGGTCATCTCAAATTAAGTCTATGAATGCAATGGATTAATTAAATAGTGGTGATAACTGTTTGTTTTCAAGAAAATGCTGAGAAAAGCCAGCTTGAAGAGAAAGCACCACTGGAAATATCGACACCCAGAGTAAAAATCAAGTCTGGACTGCTTCCACCACTATCAGAAGATTTCTGCACAAACTGATGAAACCCAAATCACAACAAGGTTGCCCTAAGGCGCTTCACAGAAGTAAGGTCTAACCTTACCAACCCCCAGAGCAACAGTGGTAAGCAAAAAGTCTGAGGAAGAAACCTCAAGCAGACCAGACTCAAAGCGCTGACCCTCTGCTTGGGCCACGCTACTGACACAAATTACAAAACAATTTACAAAACGAACATACAGTAAATGTTGCCGGTTCACAGGATGGTTTCTGGAACATATATTACACCCATCTCTGGATGGAGCTGCACCTCAAACAGAGAGAAAAGAAAAAAAAGCAGAATCAAGCATCAGAAAGACAACAAATAGAGTGTAATTTGTCAGCATTAAGCAACAAGAAAAACAGAAGAAACAGAAGGTGATTGCTGGTCTCTTGGCCTAAGCTTCACTAAAAGACCCACAATTTAGATAAAATTGAGGCCGCAGCCCGCTCCGTTTCCTAAAAAAATGAATTAAAAGAGTAAAAAGCATAGTAAACATACTATGCCAGTATGCTAGCCATACAAAAGGGAAAATAAGTGCGTCTTAAGTCTGGACTTGAAAATCTCCACAGAATCTGACTGTTTTATTGATGCAGGGAGATCATTCAACAGAACAGGGGCACAATAAAAGAAAGCTCTATGACCCGCAGACTTTTTATTCACCTTAGGGACACAAAGTAGTCCTGCACCTTGAGAAAGCAAAGCCCGGGCCGGTACGTAAGGTTTAATTAGGTCAACTAGGTAGGGAGATGCCAGTCCATGAATAATTTTATAGGCTAGTAGCAGAACCTTAAAATCTGATCACATTACCTTATCCGTTTGTTTTTTTGTTTTGTTTTTAAATACTGTTAAAATTCAAAAAAGTTATAACACAATCTCTTTGATGGCAGTTGTTAAGCCTTTTCTAGTTCATCTACAAAATTTAATAAATATTTCTTCTCATAACATCCAATATCCTACCACATTTCCTCAAACAAACAAATTAAAATCTGTTTATGACTTTTCAAATCATCAGCTTCTTCATGATGTTTGCACAGTTGTTGTGAATCATGATAAACTGAATATTTATTTGAATACTTCAGTGAATAGATCATCTGTTGGAATCACTCTGTAATTATAATCTCAAGTGATTTGTGTCGCTTGAAGGCATGTTGCCAGCATGCGAGCGTTCAGATGTTACCCAAGAGGGAAATGTCTGAAGAATCTGTCTCATATTCATCTCTGGCACAGTTGCCATGGCAACTCCATCGACAGAGAGACACGATTGTGCCTGTGATACAATGCGAGAGAAGGAAAAAAACGCCAAAGCACAGTGTCACCTGGTTGTTTTCCTTCTCCGTCTGCACGTGCAGTCATTCACTCAGCCACACCTGAGCAAGCACACGTGCACATATTGATCTGAAGCCCCACATTCTGAATCAGCTGCATTGGAGTTAAAGTCAGTCCACAAGGCCCTGTTTTTGAGTTTCTGGGATGCATTTGATTAGTTGTTAATGCTGAAGGACAGAATCCCTCTCTATTTCACTTAAAACAGCTGCTGCTGGAGAAACCAGATCACGTTCTTGCTGTGACTTTCCTTTGGAACTGATATTCTAATGTGTCAGCTTAGAGCATCAGATGGTGCAGACAGGAAAGAATTAACATTACAGAGGAGATACAAGAGAAATACATAAAACACAAAAGCAAGAGAATGTTTGGATACAAAAAATGCTGGTAGCAGCGTGATGACGACTAGCGTGGCATGGACGGATTTAGACATTTTTCTTGCGTATCTCTAAAGGCCCCTTCACACACAACTCGAAGTTGGGCAAAACAGGCTGAATTAGGCCGAATCCGATAAATTCGAGCCACAGTCGGGAAGGATAGATATTTGGGCAGGTGCGACCAAATGGCATCTGACTGCCACCAGAATACCCAGAATGTGGCACAAAGCTGGCCCAAATGGATCGGGGAAAGTCGGATGCCATTTGTGTGGCATTCGAGAGGAACACGACACACTCAGACGCCATGCATGTTGCACTCAGTCCCCTTTGAAACAGGGACTGGTGTCACACAGGTACAATCCACCTCACCCGTGCACACCCATGCCATTTGGTCACGGTCTGTGGTGGCTGCCCATTGCAGTATGTCACCCGGCCCCATCTGTACTGTTTCAACTGCTGTCGGGGTATTGTTCCTGCCTCCTTGGCTGCAGGCAGGCTGTGGCGAGACAGCTCATTGCCTACCCTGCGAGCTTTCGGCACCTGGGCCGCACCTTGATTGTGATGTCATGTACACTACATTTGCGCTGGCGGTGTGAACTGGCCCAGCTGTTGTAAGTGCACTGCAACTTCTGTTGGAGGAGTTTGGCTTGCACGTGGGTCGATTGGCCATTTGGGCACCATTCGTCCTGGCTCAATCGCAACTTTCGGCCAAGATTCAACGTGGCCGAACATTTTGTACAGCCCCTCGATCGCAGTCCGAATGGTCCAACTTGCCGTACGAATGTTGCAACTGCAGTCAGATGGCGGTAAAACCTCATCTTGACCGCCGTTCGATTGGGTTTCCAACACGAGTGCGCCGCGACTGTGATGTGCAAGTGCTGTGGCCGAACGGCTGTGCGAGGCATTCGAATACAGCTCGACGTTTTACGAATGTCATTCAAATACTCCGCGCAACATTCGGCTTCAATCATGCGAAGGGGCCTTAAAATTTATTTTGACACCCATAAAAAAAATGCAGGTGGTCATGATGCTGCAGTTGCATGTTTTGGTGGTCTTTTTATCTCGGGTGGTCTGCAAACCCCAGGAAGAGAAAAAACAATGAGCAGCAGTATTTGAAGTTAGTGAATTTAAAGGTGCAGACCAACAATATAATTACATCAGCAAATAAAAAGGCAGAATTTTGTGAGAATGCTTGATCAAATTAGCTATTATTTCTATGAAATGAATAATGTCAAAGTTAGCTTCTGATTTGGCAACAAAGGGGAACATTAAGGGAAAACCCACCGACAGTGCTAAGATATGGATAAAAAAAAAAAAAAAAGAAGATTATTATCGTTATTATTATATTTTTTGCACATCTTACAGCTGTGAAAGTACGGAGCCCACATTGCAAAATGTTTTGCATGTGGAGAGAATTTACGCAGTTTTATTATATTGCGCGCTCATTTTATCATATTGTGCGCACATTTTATTATATTGTGTACAACCTCCACTCAACCTTAGTCATATAACACTTTAAAACAACTACAGCACACAAAGTGCTGTACGTGACACATAGAATACTAAGAAATAAGAAAATGAGACAATAAAACAAGTTAAAAAAAACACTAAAACAAGACAAGTAACCAACAAATAAATTAAATTAAGAATAAGAATAGAGTCTCATGCTGGGTTAAAAGCCAGGGTGTAGAAATGGGTTTTGAGAAGAGTTTTAAAACTGGACAGTGAGGGGGCTTCTGTGGAGTGGAAGCTCATTCCAAAGAGTGGGAGCAGCAACACACCTGGGCTTCCGCTTCCCTAAAACTTCAGCACCATCTGAAATGCACTTCCAGATTGTGAAACTTGATTAATTTTGTGCAAAATGCATGTTTAGATCATACTGGATTGGGCCCAGGTCAGAAAATACTGTACTTAAAGTTGTTAAATCTGGACTGAAAATGATCAGACTATGAATATAAATATGACCAAGCTCCATGATTGTGTACTTAAATCAGGATGTATCTTTTTATTTACCATTTTTTTTTAAATAAATGATGCTGTTGGTTACAAGTAGAATAATCTCAGTTACTAAATATATGCAAAAGTATGACGCTTTCACAAATCTAAAGCTATGTTTTAAACAAGAGCAATCAGAGATTTCTGACATCTGGCAATCTGGACCCAGATCACCTCCAAAATTCAGTGGAGTCTTCCATGCCCTAATATCTATCTGTGGTGCAAATGTGGTGAGAATCCAAGTAGTTTTGACGTAATCCTTCAAAGCCTATGCAAAGTGAAATCTTGATCCAGAATCCGCATCCGGTGTCGCTGACTGAACACTCCCCCTAACAATCGGTCCCCCCCGATGACGCGGTCCACGGATTAACACCTTGTTTCTGCTTCAAACTGCACTCCAGTCATCATCTATCTCAGCGACAGATATCTGAAGGTTTTGTACAACAATCATTTCCACATAAATTCAGCATTATTTCATCACAAAAGGCAGCGGAAGCGATCAGAGCAGCGCGGCTAAATGAGCTGCTAGCTGATGCGTTCACTCAACTGCACGTCGGACAATTCAATGCGTGATGGAATTTTGCAGAGTTTCTGCTTAAAATGGCCTCATTTCTGCTTAAAACTGACTTTAGAGGTTTTACCTTTATCATCTGATGGTTAATAATCCCATTAAACCATTTGATTGCTTTGGGTGAAGAGACTCCGTCTGAGACGTGCTGCTGTGGTCCGACATGACGCATGCGCTGATGCAAAAGGCAGACCGATTTTTAGGGGCAGACCCTTCGGTCTGCGAGACCAGATCACCCCAAAAATTCAGTTAAGTTCCATGGCCTAATATCTATGTGTGGTGAAAATTTTGTCAAAATCCGCGCAGTAGTTTTGATGTAATCCTGCTAACAGATAGACAAATAAATAAATGTCAATGATTTTATTACGTCCTTGGTGGACGTAATAATCTTTATCTTCTCCGAGATAATCTAGTCCAGATTTCACAACGTTAGGTAGAGTAATTTTTATTTGGAACTGGTCCATTGTGGTGCAGATGTCCAGACATGAGAGAGAGAGAGAGAGAGAGAGAGAGAGAGAGAGAGAGAGAGAGAGAGAGAGAGAGAGAGAGAGAGAGAGAGAGAGAGAGGGTTAAATGTACCTTTACCTACAGTAATGCTGCAGAAAAGGGATCAGAAGGGTTTTGATGACACTGTTCTAGGTAAGATGGGTTGGGCTGAGCCAGTGGTAAAACAAACTTTACTTATTGTGCCATTATTGTTTACATCATCGCTTAATTTGATGCTGAGAGCTCACAAAGAAAGTGACTTTTTAAAGGGGTTTTAATATGTTTGCATTATAATATTTCCTTCCTGCACCCTGCCTGTGTCTAACCTATGAGATCAAGGTTCAAGGGTAACTTTATTGTCCCAAGGGAAATTTGTCTTGGGCTTGCAATGCTGTGATTAGAATAGTAAAAATACGTACAATCATACTACAACAACAACATAATATACAATTACAGGAACAAAGGAAACAGTTAAAATTAGATAGTCTTCAGTGAGACCCCTCAATGTCCAGTAATGCATCTGTAGGTACTATCCAGATTTATTCAAAAGACTAATAGACAAAGGAACAAAAGAATTTTTAAATCTATTACTCTTATACCTGACAGCCCGATACCGTCTCCCTGATGGCAAGAGCTCGTATTCACTGAAAAGCGTGTGGGGAGGCTCCTTAAGAATGTTTTTAGCTTGCGCCAGTACGGGGGTTTCCAAAATAGTTTTTAAAGAGGGATACTCTCTCTTGCCAATAATTTTCATGGCGTATCAAACTAGTTTCTCAATTTTGGATTTGCTCTGGACAGTAAGAGAGCCAAACCAGGCTACCATGCCATATCTTATTAGACTCTCCAGCACAGCGTTGTAAAAAGAAGCCAATATTGTTGCAGTTGATATTCTGCAGACACTTAAACCAGAATTTTAAAACGTGGATTAAGGTAAATACATAGACAAAATGGAATATCTGACACAATTAAAACAAAAGCAATTAATTTTCTGCAATAGGCCTTACAAAACATGTTACTTGAACCAGTGAACATTTATTCGTAGTGGTATTACTACTCAGTCATCAGAGTAAATCCATGGGCAATAAATAAATAAATAAATAAGCAAAGTGAGCGCAGCTTTCAGTCCAGCTGCACATTTGCAACACATCAGAATTTAATTTGTGCGTAATTGTAAAATATCATATAAAAATAAGAGTACGGTATTAAGTGTTATCCAGTAAACTTACTGAATAATGGGGGGTGGTGGTGGGGATCTTAAATATTTTTTTGCAGGCAATGTGTATGTGGCCTCCTTGTTAGGTGCTGACCCCCCTTAAAGATGTAATCATAGATCCGCCCCTGCAGCCAGATATGAGAAAGAGTGGTGATGCTGGTGAGGAGCAATTGTTCTTTGTTCTCAGATCCTAAAAGTATGAAGTAACACCATGTCCCTGATTCATCTAATTGTACAGGCGATAAAATGATGACACCAGAACCACAAGAGGGACTGTTTTACAGCAACCAGAAGGCATAAGCAGCTGATTTCCAAAGAAAAGGCCAAAAGTCATCAGAATCAGAAAGTCAAGAAAATCCAAATCACTGTGTTGTTTAGAAGAAGACAAACACACAAGGACATGAGGACTTACCGAACAACAGTATGAGATGAAACCGGAATACAAAACCTGGGTATTTAAAAAAAAAAAAAAAAAACACAAGTTAAAAGAACTGGGTACACTTGGCTACAAGGTGGAAGCAGGTGGAGGTAGACTTCTTATTCTTTTTCCTTTATGGCAGTTGGAAGACGAAAGTGTACTACTGCCACCTATTGGACTGGAGTATGGAGGGCGGTGATTTGATTCAGAACCGTCCGCCTTTTCATTTTAGTTAGCTAATCACAGACACGAACCGCTTTTCATTTTGCTATTTTATGTTATTTTGTGTGGTATTTTGATTGTCTCGTTTTGTTTTTATTCTATTTTTTTGCTGCACTTCACATTCAATATGCTCTTAATAAAGTATAAAAAGAAGACTTTAATTACTCATAATAATATAAGTAATCACAATAACAATGATGATTATGAGGGTGATTATTCATATCATACTTTTATGACACCAGTAAATATATAGAAATTTAAACAATAATATAAAATACATACATAAAATTAAAAGACAGTAAGCTACCAAACATCAAATGGTGACATAAACTGTCATGAGCTCATGTGACGGAGGCCACCAGGAGGCGCTGTGCCATAGCAGTCAGTAAACCTCACTCTCCTACAGCTAAAAGGATTCTCTGGCCACGGGGCCAGAACTCTGGGTTTTAGCCTTCTGGTTAGAGAGTCGGCCCCCTATTCTGAAGATCGTGAGTTTGCGTCCTAAGTAGAGGTGGGCGGATCGATCCTAATATTGATAATATCGATACCAACGCTGGTATTGATATTGAACGATCCTCGTGTAAAAAGATCGATACTCAAGCTTTTTCTCTTCCGCACGCACTGACTGCTGCGCACACAGATTCATCAAAGTCTACTATCTGTCTGTAAGAGCACCCTCCCCCCTCTGGTCTTTTCTTGTTGCGCCGTCACGTGGCTTAGTGGCGCCAGCCAACAGCCATGCAGGTAGGCTCAGCCTGGCTCGCCCACTCAGCCCTCTACCTCAAGAGATTTTGTTTTAAGTTATGTTGAGTGATATTTTTTTAAACAAAAATGTTGATTGTGATAATAAAGTATTTTGTTGTCACGCACAACGTTTGGCGAAATTCTGTCCTAGGTCTTTTGGATCCTTTGGATCTATGAAGCTTAAATATGAAAAGTATCGGTATCAGTATCGATATTGGCGATACTGGGCCTGTATTTACTTGGTATTGGATCAATACCAAAATTCCCAGTATCGCCCACCTCTAGTCCTAAGAGGAGCAAGTGGTAGGAGTCAAAAACACAATGCAGAGAAAGCCGCTACGGTTAGAACTTGTGAGATGTAAGTAGGGTTGATATAAACCAGTATGTGGGATTAAATACAGGGAGCTGAGCATATTTCTGTTATACATTTAATGAAGACAACATTACAAATATTTTATTGCTAATGTTATTTCATTGCTATTTTGACCATATTCTACGCTACCAAATGCTATTTTTCAAATTTTTGGTACTCTGATACAGTTGGCCTGTTCACGCTCACTTATTTGTTCCCAAACAATTTTTTTTGAAAAAGGATTTTTCACAAACTAATGTAATCATCTAAGGTCAGTACTCACTCAGTCATCTGAATGCTGGCAAAGTTTTAAAAGAGTACGGCTGCAAAAAAAAAAAAAAAGTGAACTTGTCCTTTAAGGTTGATCTGTGCAGGATAGTCATTCACTGTAAATAATACAGCAGATTAGTGAGAAGAATGAAACACACACACACACACACGCATGTATTCCAGCAGGCACGCTCTCGTGTAAGCCAAAGAATTGTTCCCATGTGCTGCAGACGTTACGGATTAGCAGGGAGCGTGAGAGCAGCAAATGATTTGTAAGGTTTTGAGGAATGTAACTGAAGGACTCAGTGACAGCTGAGAAAAAGAAATAAACAAACGAACAAACCCAGAAACAAACAGTGAAATTAATTATGCTCTGAGGGGAGAGAGAGAAATTTTTCCATTTTTTTCTTTCTGAGTGACCATTAGTAATGATGACTGGAGATTGTTTAAGTCTGTTCATGTAAGTGTTTCACAGAAAACCCTCTGAGCAGGTCACTGAATGACCTTCAGGGCCTCGTCTTCAAGATCTACTGTGTAGTTTACAGTCTATGATGTTAGTGCAGGTAGATCTGGGGTGTGTCTATGTGCACGTTAATGTTTCAAGGGTGTGTAATCTGAGGGAAACAGGGCACAGGGTGCAACGGAGTTGAATTAAAGGCTGATATGGATGTTAGTTATATAGGTTATTGTAGGAAGGTTATAAATTGAGGCCAAATGGTGCAAGAAGGAGGATTCCAGCGCCACTCATAAAAATCGAAGCCGCCTCACACGCCTTGTATAGCAGTTGCCACATGCATTCGGGCACGGCACATACACTCTACATTTGTATGTCACGCGTTGAAAATCCATTCGAACGGTGGGCAGGATGAGGTCGCACTGCCATCTGATCGGGTTCGCAACATTCGCACGGCATGTCAAACATAGGTCGGACACATCATGCTGCGGGCGAGGGGCTGCACAAAATCATTGGCCATGTTGAACCCCACCCGAATGGGGCGATCAAGGCAGCCTTCATACCAGTGGACAAATGACGGCAAATGACGTGTGAGTGCCCATTCGAGCCACTCTCGGTCGGAGTCATCAGAGTCCAGGTGCCATCTACGAACATCCGACACCACTCGCTGGGCACTTAGTAAAGTCGGGGCCATTCGTGCAGCCATCACAAAAATAGAGCAGGCGACCACTTTCGAGCAGGATGCGTGAATAGCTCCACCTTTACTAAATGCCCGGCGAGTGTGCTGTGTGCCCCCAAGCAACACAAGTGGCATGCGAGTGTGCCATACCCCTCCCCACCGCAAAACAAATGGCGTGCGAGTGTTTCGCCCACCACCACCACACCATGATCCAACATTTTCGAGGTGCAGCTGAGGTGGGGATGACTTGAACAGAAGTGAATAATCACAGAAAAACAGACAAACACAACTATAGATTCTATTAAACACAAATACTTGTATGAAGCCATATAAACTTCATATTGGTCACATGAACTTTGAACATGGGTGACCTGGAAAGGTCAAACTCATATCCGTTGACTGTTTCTCGGAATTGGTCGAAGATGCACTTATTAAACACTAATATGAGGTCATAAAACATATCATCCTTTCCTTGGTTATATGACCTTTGACCTTGGTGGACCACAAAAGGTCAAACTCATTTCAACTGGCTATTTTCAGGGTTTGGTTGAAGATATGCCTGCGGTTTCTATAAAACACTAAATGTATGTATTACCTGTCGACTGGTCAAATTACCTTTGAACCTGAGTGGTCTTGAAAGGTCAAACTCAGTCAGAATGGCTGTTTTGTGAAACTGGTTAATGAGAAGAAAAAGCTTACTATGATACACTAATGTGAAGTCAAATAACTTTTTCTTGGTCACATGACCTTTAGTGTTGGGTCCCCAGAATGTTCAAATTCAGGGTCCTAACTTTGTAACTCATACAGTTTGAAGCTAATATGGATTAAAGAGGGTGGAGGGGGTGTGTGTTATGCAGAGCTAACGTGGCTCGAAGAATTAAACTATTTGTTTTTCATTGATTTTCAGATCAAATGTTTAGCCATAGCAGGAGGATTCTTGTTTTTTTTTTTTTTGGTCCTCAGGGAGCGGCAGTTTGAACCAGCTGCCAACAGTAAAACCGCAATGACGTACAAGCAGGGCCCACATAGTTTGCATTAAAAGAGGAGAATTTTTTAACCCTTTGTGGTGATGTGAATAGAAGTTCTTTTAAACCAACAAGAAAACGGTTTATTTGAGCTTTGGCTTTGATCACGTTTCTTTATTTATCCATCTTGAATCAGGTTTGTACTCAGCAGTGGATCAAATCACAGATTCAAACTCTGCTCTGTTCATGATTCTTCAAATAAACCTCAGCAATCCAACCTGGTGTAAACTGCAGAAAGATCAGACTAAAGTGCCTTTGTGCAGCTGGTGAACACTGTATAATTACAGTCAATCGACAACATTTATACGCTGGATATACTTTGTACCACTGTGAAATTATTTCCAAACATCAGCTGTCTCAATGAAGCTTTTAATGTGCCGTGAATCCATGACTGTGCTTGTAGAAGCAAACCTTTTACAAGCAAAATTTATGGCAGAAACAGCTCCTTTTATTTCCATTCAAAGTGAGATGGACAGAAACAGGTCATCCCTGACCGACCAGACCATTAACAACAACAAAAAAATATTTTAAAAAAGGCTGCAACACTCCTGTGTTAATGTTTTTTGGCTACAAATCTCAATTGGGAGGTCCAATCATCATGGAATTTTCACACATCCGGGGCTTTCAAACTTTCACAAAAAGAGCAGGAGATGGAAAAAACATCCCAAGATATTCAAAGTAAACATCATCTGGCTTTATGAGTCTATCTGCAGTGATATTTTACACATTAATATTACAACCAGCAACTATTTTTTATGTAAATATTTAATGGTTTAATGAAGCAACACTCCCTCTGTGCTCTGAGCTTTTCTGTCCCGTTTGCATTCTTGATCTGGCTGTGCATGCACATTAAGTACATCAGATTTCTGCATCTGCACTTTGAGGAGACAGCAGTAGTAGTCACTGCATAGCTATTGAGTTTCTTTCAAGATGGTGGATGGCAGTTACTTTCCAGAAAGACATCCAAAAATTTGATTTAGAGGACAAAAACACCTCTTATCAAGAATGCAGCACAACTAAAGTTCACATATGGGTCTGGCTTTTCCCACACAGAGCTGTTAGACCTGTTAAGTCTCCAACTGCCATTCCTTCTGCTCAATGTGAAAGATGGATGGGAGGGCTGGGGAGGGGTGGCCAAGAAGGAAAGCTTTCCTTTGATTCTGAAAACAGAGCTTAGTGTGACATCTAGCGGCAAGAAAAAAACTCATTAAGTGCACCTTCAGACATTGTTAGCATCGCTATCGCATGTTGACTATGTGCAGCAGACGTTAAACCAAATGGCTTTTTTAAATGTGAGAATGACAAAAATTCCCTCATGTGGCTGTGAACATCACATCTACACCACGGCTGAATCTGCTCTCAAAAGTCAGCTTTTTTCTGCTTGCTATAGCAACAAAGACAAGAAGATGCTGTTTTATGTTTAACGATGGGAAAAGATGAGCTGCAAGAGGTGGACTGTAAGTGCAGACGCACCTGCTTTTATATTAAGAATAACAGAAAAATTAACCTTCAGTATCACATTATGCAAAACGCTAAAACTCTGTTGCACAGTATCTTTTAATTAAATTGTCTGTTTCATCATCTCAGGGTTTTCCTGATGTTACGGTAATCCATGTAACTGTAGGACTGGATTCCCTTTGAAGAAATTCAGTTTAATTCCATTTATTTACACCACCAGTTAAGAATTTGGACACACTTTCCCATTCATTTGATTGGGAAAGTGTGTCCAAACTCTTACAGCGCTAAATCACAACATATGTAGATCATTCCGAGGTGCTACAGACAATCAAGGTCTATATTTACCCACCCCATGAGCAAGCACTCTGGTGACAGTAAATGGTCTGCATTTATATAGCGCTTTTCCATCTGCATCAGACGCTCAAAGCGCTTTACAATTATGCCTCACATTCACCCCGATGTCAGAGTGCTGCCATACAAGGCGCTCACTACACACCGGGAGCAATAGGGGTTTTAAAGACCTTGCCCAAGGGCCCTTAGTGATTTTCCAGTCAGGCGGGGATTTGAACCAAGGATCTTCTGGTCTCAAGCCCAACACCTTAACCACTAGACCATCACCTCCCCCAGTGGTAAAGAAAAACTCTCTCAATTTTTTGATTATAGGAAGAAATCTCAAGCAGACCAAACTCAGGGGGACCATCTGCTTAGATAATAAAACCAGTGTACAATCAAGAATTGTCAGAACATGCTGTGACAGAAAAGTTGGAGTTAAGCAACTGTATACCGTCCAGCGTTCAGAATGACTGATAGTTAAAAGGGCACAAGTTGGTGAAGATTAGGGTCCCAGTAAAGTGGGATATGATTGGTGATTAAGTGACTGTATTGATGCTTGACCAATCATTGAAATATCACACTCCCCAGTTGTCACACCAATCATAATGCATCTCCATTGTAGATGTATATAGGATAATTGTGATGTCCAGCAACTTCTTGGGGATCCCACGATGGACAGAACACCCAGGCAAATATATGGCCACCCCAGGTGTATTACTCTAACATCCATATCTTGACATGTGATGATCTTTTAAAAATATTTTGTGCTTGTAGCAAGAGAATAACTGACTCTGGAAACTGGGATGAGATTTTCTCCTGGTGTTTTCATTGATACAGATTATCCAGTTGGGAATTATTTGCATTGTTAAATAGGTCCTCTTATCATCTCCTCTTTTCTTTCCTGGCTGAAAATATCTCCTCTCATCCTCTGAGCTCCATGGAAGAGACGTTAGGTGGTGTTAAGTGGTGTCACTTACTTCATCTGGTGGGAAGAGCTTTGTTCCGTTTTTAGCATTATTAGATAACGCTGTCGCCCCTGCAGACCTGCACACCTTTGAGGACAATGTAAATGTGTGTTCTTTCTTTCATCAAGTGATATAATTCACTCATGATTCAGTTTTCAAGCAGGTTTGGAGTGAAAGTTTTTTTTATGGTGGGGCAGTTTTGATGGTCAGGATAGAAATTACGTAAAACTCAGAGTGTCGGTAGAATTTAGGCATCAGTTTTCAATGTAGTCGTGATTTTGTTGAAGAAAATGTGTTATATTAGTCATTAAGGAATACAAACAGAATGGTACTGTATTGTTAGTCTGAGTGGAGTAGGCAAAAGAATCTGACAGTGCAAGGATGCCCTTAAGTAAAGGGAAGCCACCAACACATCCATGACAACTCAAACTCAAACAAAGGTTTCTGTTTCTGTGACTGGCGAAGCTGTGCACACTGTTGTTTCATTACTCACAGCCTCATGGGGGAGTCAAACAAGCAGGAAAACAGATCATATATAGGCTTGAGTTTCCTGTTTACTTTCAGGCTTTAAGTTTCATGTCTTTAATTAAAAAAAAAAAACTCATTCAGTGCCACACGGTGAGTCTTGGTGGCTTCCCTCACTGGTCTACATCTTACACAATCAACTCCAAACAGATTTGCTATGTAGTATCCAAATTAAGTCCAAGACATGTTCAGTGACTTGGAAATGTTAATGTGCTCATCAGGTGACGTATCCAAAGAAAACTGCTGCAAATGTGGTGATTCTCAGAATGTAAAAGATGGAGAACCGTGCCCGACTTTTTCTGGCTCAAAACTTCTCAGTTGCCCCTTGTACTTATGGTCTCTGAAAATGGAGGTACTCTGTATAAAAACTGTAATTCCTGAAAAGTTAATGTACATGGGTGGTGGCCAAGTGGTTAGCATGCTTGGTTTTAGTGTGGAAGGTTTCTGGTTCAAACCCCACCCCTGCCACATTTCTCCATATAATGTGGAGTTGTGCCAGGAAGGGCACCCAGCATAAAACGTGTCAAAATCAACATGTAGATCCACTTTGGATCTGCTGTGCTGAACCTGTGTGAAAACAAGGGAGCAGCAGAAGGGACTTACTTACATACGTAAAAAAGTTAATGAGATTTTTGTTGTTGTTGTTGGAGTGGGGGCAGTAAACCCCTTGAATTAAAGCTACAAGACTGATACAAGAACAGCTTAATTGTTTCATTTCAACTCCATTGCGGGGGAGCACAAAAGCAAAATTCCAAAGTGTATCACTGTCCAAATACTTATGAACCTGACTAGATTCACAAAATACAGTTTCAAAATCTAGGCTATGAGGAAGAGAATGAATACTTAAATAAATAAATAACTACCCAAAAACAAGTCACCAGAGACAGCAGGAATATGTTCATGCTTTTCTTTTAATCACTTCATAGAAAAAGTATTTCAGATTTATTTTTGAACACAATATACAATATAATACCCACATTGTGTGAAACATTTATAACCTGCCAGCCACAACGGGTGGACTTTAACATACTGGAGGGAAAAAAAGACCCATCTCTCATGCAGACAGTGCTAAACCTGGCTAACCGAATTGGACACAACTAGGACTGGAAAAAAAGAAGCTTGAACATAGATAAACAGTGCTAATATTGACAAATTAGATTTTCAAAACTGCTAACAAAGTTTGGTCAGAAAGAATTAACACATTAGCACAATCAGTTACATACCTTTTCGTATTAATTCAGAAGTCACGTTAGTGACGAGCGTGTTGTAGCATGCTATCAACAGCGCCCCGTGTTAGCTACTGTTACATGAAGTGTTTTAAGTGTAAAAGGAAACAATCTCTTTGTGTTTGTCAGTCAAATGCCTGATGGTGAAGCTTTGTTTGTGACAAGTTGCCGAGAGAAAATAAGCCGTTGGTGCGTTTTGTTAGCGCGTGTGTTCGTTAGCAAGCTAATGTGTAGCCTATAGCCAATCTGAAGCAGTTTAACATGTCCTCTATGTCACATCTGGGTTACCCGATTGCTGCTGTCAGATGAAAACCTTCAAAAACTGCTTTGGATTTGTTTATTTTTCTTAAATAACAGAATTAAGAAACACAATTACTTTTCTCATATTCTGTAACATTATGGTTGTTGAACAGATTAGAAAAGAACACATAGCATAATCATAATCACATTTACATAGTCAAGTTATGTCAACTGGTGCCAAAAAATCTTTATTGTTTACGTCAGAAAAGCAAATTGTTACACAAATTGTAATTAATTGCATATTAAGTTTCCTATTTAAACAAACACTTTCTGTGGGACCAGTTGACGTAACATTTCATTTTTTAGATTACAAAACCAAATTTTTATTTCCTGCAAAGACAAGGAGGTCATTGATATTTGTAATTATGTCATAAATAGGCATTTTTGGTTTAAATGTCAGTGCTTTGAGAGTTGCACGTTTATGTATAAAATTGCAGCACAATCATATTTATGTTAAATTCAACATACAGTACTGTGCAAAGCTTTAGGCACATTTAATGTGCAATAAAGTTTTGAAAATAAAGTACTATTTATTAATAAATATTAAGCAAAATGAGTGTGATGTTTTCAAATAATAATAATAATTGGATTTTTGTTGGAATTATCTTGGACATATCTAATTTAATTTTTTGTTTAAAATCTGAAAATAAATGTTGCATTTCCACCGACTTTCTGGCATGCCTGAAAATTTTGCACAACACTGTATGCCATGGAAAAAACAAAACAACACCAACAAAAAACAAAAATCCAAGTTAAAAAATTGCAGTTATAAGGTTTTCATGTGACAGCATCAATGTCTCTTTAGCTGCTGTTCTGCTGGGCACTCAAAATATTGTGCGAATATATACTTTTATCTATTTAGATATATAAAAACAATCTATGATACATATATATATACGTATATATATATATATATAAAAGACTCAAATCCACAGTCTCCTACATATTAGACACCACCACTTGTAGGTAATGCAAATATAAATTAAACAGATTTTACACTGACGCAGTATTTATGTACAAGCTTAAAGTATCAAATAAATACTGTTATAAACAGCAAAAAGGACCAACTTGAGCTCCTGGTGAAACAGCAGAGACAAAGGTGTGATGTAGGTGGAAGAATAAGGCCTGATGACAAAGCTTTCAAACGCACGCACACTCATACACAACCTTGCACACATAACCGCACGCAACGATGACCACTTAAGCACGCCGGGATGAAATTAGACAAAGTACCTTTGAGTGTTGCGGTAAACAGAGATGCAGCCAAGCGATCTGCAAAAGATGAATTGGAACGCCAACTTATCTTTATGCAGTGACATGCTGAATCCAGCAGTTCCATCTGTGCCACATCTGAGCAGAAAAACTGTCCTGGAAACCTGATACAGTCCATACGACGAGGGGAGGGGGATGCAGTGACGTCACTGAGGTCTTTAAATAAATCGGCGGCCTGATTGTTTTGGGGTCGTGTCTGTGAGGCCCAGCGGGTTTTGTAAACCGTATGAATAGTTGTGCTGATGAGGGGACACGGTGCCTTTCAGACATTTTAATCATCTGGTCCTCGCCTGATTGCAGACGGGCAGGAGGGGTGCAGCAGGCCGGGTCAGGGTTAAGACCTGATCCCGCTGACAGGATTCTGAAGTCTGCAGTGTACCTGCAGGATAAGAATAGTGACGTGGCTGCTGTGCATTTTGTTGTTGACGGATGTCATTCTATTTTGAGCAGCTCGGTGTCATGAGGTGTTTTGTTTTTCCTGATTTGTTTGACTTTATCTAATCGGTTCTGACAATTTAAACGAGGTTAAGGTCCAGTGCACACAGTAACATGCGGAAATTTGAATAATCAATTATTTCACTACTTTTGCAGTGTGCAATTTTTTTCCAAATATTTGAATTTTTTTATGAAATAAACTGATCAGAAAGAGAAAGAAAAAAAAAACAGAATATGGATTCCAGACATCAATGGTGTGACGGTGTAACAAATGGATGCGCTACAATTTAAAGTCTATATATGAAGACAAAACAGTACTCAGATTGAAATGCAAATGCAACAAAATGTGCGTACAACATGGGCGTGTCAGCAGACAGTTGGTTGGATTTCTGTATTGCCCAATACATGGAAGACTTTTCTTTACATACAAAAAAGATTTTGCTCTTTCAAAACAAGCAAACAAATAAAGAAAAAAATCACAAACATACTAGAGTGTTCAATAAATAAAAAACTATTATAAAGACGATAGTAAAAAAAGGCACACAAAAGTCCTTTGACAAACTGTACAGGAAAAAGTAAACACCTTTTCTCGCTATACAAATATTATCAGTAGACCTTTACTCTATGCTACTTCTAGATTATATCATAGTTGTAAAAAAAAAAAAAGTCTTAAGGTACAAAACCTCTCTCAGTAGTGTCGATGTTTGTTTAGTGCCAGTCCAGAAAATTAACAATTTCCCAAACTGGCCAAAATCCTTCAAGTTCCACGCTTGCTTGTCCGTCCATCAGGACTGAAATATTCCCGCTAATTATTTCCTGAGAACTCTGAAGCCACCTCACGCAAACTGTCCGTCCACATCTGGCTTCAAACACCCAAGTGCAAGATGCCCCTCGTGGGCTAAACCTAAGCCCCTGCTTCTGTTGCAAGAGGATCTCTCCTTTTCTCACCCCCAAAAATCTTCAAATCACCAAGTGAGCCTGATGACTGGAGTCCTATGTGTCCGTGGGCGACGCCTCGTGCGTCACGATCTCTATTGCTGACGTGGGCATCACCATGCATTCCTCCTCCTGTCGCTGACCATCCAAATAGTCCAAGGGAGGAGAACGAGAACCTCCCAAACTGTCCTCTTCCTCTTCCAAATCCTCCCCTTCACCGTCCTTTTCAAATCCGTCCAAATCCTCCTCCTCCAAGGTCAGCTCAAACTGAAATTTATCCCCACCTCCCTGCCCTCCGTTACCTCCATTGTGTCCATGCGTAACCTGGTCGTAGAAAGGCGGGGAGGGGCTCTGAGGGATCATGCTTTGGTACCAGTTCCTGTTGTCCTCCAGTGTGTCCAGAATGTCCTGGGCATCAGGGTGGACCAGATCGGCCCAAGTCTCCCACAGAGGGTGCACAATGTAGTCGATGAAACCCACCTGGAAGAGAATACAAGAGGCTTGGTTTGATTGTGGGTCATTGTGTTTGTCACTTCCTGTTTGTGCATGACTTTGTTCAGGTGTCTTTTGTCGGTTGTGTCCTACCTGGCTCTTCTCCACAGAGGCTGTGTGTTTGTCACACATGGGGCTGATCTCCATCCCCCTCTCCCGCTCTCTATCCCCTTGGTGGAAGAACTCCTCCATGATCCGGTCGGTCCACTGACGATAGAGCTCCAGGGACTTGGTGGGGTTGCTCAGGTCAGCACAGTGAACCATGTTTCGCAGAACCTGCAACCACCAAAAAGCCATGTTGCATAACCCATTAAAAAAAAACAACAACGACAACATAGAAACACATAGCACACTTTGTTTTCCTTGTACGTTTGTCTCGTACGTTATGTCATATTTCAAGAACCACTGGTCATAACTACACTTTGGTATCAAATTATTTGCAAGATACACATTTCTACAGGCTGCATTGGACCATTTTATCAGAAACTGAAGTGTTACCATGGTAACAAGCAACACCCCCCCCCCCCCAAAAAAAATTCCTTTCCTACTCAGCTCTCACTCATCACTGACAAGACATAATAAATGACATGAGTTAAATTATAATTTAATTATATAACTTAATTAAATATTAATGTCAATTTGGGGGCCCCAAATTGACATTTGATGGAATTTAGTATTTTTTTTGGGTAACACTTTATATTAACTGCATGCTATAAAGCATTAGTAAAGCATTTATAAAGTGTAAGTAAATGCTTACATAACTACTTGTAAAACATTTACAAAGCATTCTTTTTTGATTAGGTACTCATTGGTAAGAACATAAATAGATGGCTTAATAATGATTAATAACAAAATATGTAATAAAATATTTATAAATGATTTTTTAATTATCTATAATCCATTTAAGAAAAGTTGATCATTAATAGTTTCATATCAAATCATATTTTTATTGTCTTTACATTTTTCCTCACAAATTATTAAGCCTTTACTAAGCATTAATAAACCATTAGTTGATGTTCAATGTATCAGTTATAAGATTTGTAAAGACTACATGAACTACTTTTCCTTATTCCTTAATACTACATGAACTACTTTTCCTTATTCCTTAATACGTTATATATCATTTGTTAATAATGTACAAAGCTCGTCTCTTTCCCCATCACTATAAGTATGCAGTTTTAAAGACTTTATCTATGTACAATTTCTTCTTTCAGTGTACGAATAAGACTTTCCTAAAAACAACCTTATATTCCAGTTTTGACCTCTGACTCCATCCCTGCCCCTCTTACTGTATTTCATTAAAAAATCATCAGAAATCATTTCCCCCGATGAGACAAATGTAACAGAATAACAGGAATGACAGTTCAACTCGAAAACAGAAATGTTTTGTCTGTTGGGGAAAATGTAACACCAACAACCAGTTCAAAAATCAGTGGAATATGCCTGCCATGAAATCAGTCGAGGTATTATCTTCTGTTGGAGGGTTTGTAAAAGGGTGACTCCCCAGGAACAAAGGCCTACCTGTATCCTGTCAGTGTAATTGTCCAGCAGCAGCACTCCGGAGCTCGTCACCTTCTTGGTCTCCACCATGGTCTTCAGATCAGCCAGTAGACTCATGTGTTTGGACATATCAGTGGCCAAAACCTGCAGAAGAAATACAAAAAAAACAAAAAAAAAAAAACAAAACACTACACTCAGCATCAAGAGGATTCTCATCTGCATCAAGAAAATATGAGCAGATCATCAGTCTGAATGTCTCACCATGTCGATGACCATCTTGCGTAGTGACTGGCGCTGCTTCTTGGTGAGATTCTGGAAGATATCACAGTTATCTTCTTGCAGCAGTTTGAATCCCACGGCCAAGTGATGGTTCTCCAGCACAGACTCATCATTATACATGAGCGCCAGCTCGGAGTCTAGACAGGGGGTAGGAGGAGATACCATTACGTTAGCTCCTGTTAGGAAATGTCAGGCGGTCATGCTAGTGGCTGCCTGAACAGCAGCTTCTGTACTTACTGGTATTGATCAAGAACTGGTTGGAGACTCCAGGATGGTCAACATCATGGATAGCTGCAGCAAAGATGGCTGCTAGGATCTCCAGATCTGTGAAAACAGCCTATGAAAGGAAAGAAAGGGTGCAGAGAGAGAGAGAGAGAGAGAGAGAGAGAGAGAGAGAGAGAGAGAGAGAGAGAGAGAGAGAGAGAGAGAGAGAGAGATGAAAAATCAATTTTTGAACATATCAAGAAACAATGTTCATTAAATCAATGTCCAGCTATTAATTCAGAGAGCTGCACACAATTTAGACCTAATTGTACCAGTAAAGGGAGAAAGACAACATTCAGAATACAGCCTGATTATACCATGGTCTACCAATAAGAAAGAAAGAAAAAAAAAAAAAAACATGATTAACATCTGAGGGTGGCAACTATATCAAGGGTAGGGGGGTCACAACATGCTGTCTGTCTCATCACAACGTTTCCAAAACAGTTATGGGGTTATGGAGTTATGGGGGTAAAAGTGCAAAAATTATGACAAAAGCTGATTTCAGTTTGCAAACAAGTCAAAAATTAAAGTTACTCCAATTTGTCCAAAAGTGATACAAATTATTGGTTGAGCAAATCAGATTTAAACATGGAACCGTTTAGAATGATTCTTCTGCAAAGAAACTGTCATCAAGGCAAACATCTAGATTTTACGACTAATGTCAGAACTAAGAACTAAGCATAACAGATGTTGTAAACTATTCCTTTTTTAAACAGTCCATGAGCCAGTCATCAATTTTGGCCTAATTGGTACCACTTAAGGTGACAAACGACTTTAACAAATAAAAATTGAAATTGAAATTAGAATCCAGCCTCAGTGTACCATGGCCTACACAAAAATGTACAACAGCCATCCCAGGGTCAATGAAGGGTTACACAGAGACCATGATGAAAACTATACCACATTATTCGTCTATTCATAACAATTCCAAAAAAGTATAGTTAGGACTATCTATGACTGAATGTTCTTGAGTTATGGGGTAAAAACAGCAAAAATTCTGAAAAATTACGCAAATTATTGGTTGAAATAAGAGGATTAATAAATGGAATAGTTTTGACTGTGTTGGATGTTTGGATTCTATGACATGTGACATATGTTTACCCTGTAACATGATAACTAAGCATGACAGATGGTGAAAACTATTCCTTTTTAGAATCCTATTAACCCAAACAATAATTAGCACTTCTTAACAAAATTGGAGCAACTTTAACTTTTGATGCCTGTACAAACTGAAACTGACCTTTGTCACCATTGTTGCCTTTTTTTTTTACCCCATAACTCCAGAATATTCAGTAACAGTTAGTCCAAATCATACCTTTTTGGAATTGTTATGATCAAATAATGTGGTATAGTTTTAAATATGACCGGAGCATTTTTTAATTTTGACCTGTGTGCAATCATTCATTGACCCCTACCTGGCTACAGCTGCCACCCTGGGATGGCTGTAGTACATTTTTGTGTAGGCCATGGTACACTGAGGCTGGATTTTGTGTTGTTTTTTCACCTTAAGTGGTACCGAAAGCCTGCTTGACCCATGGACCAAAACCAAGAATCTTTTTTTTTTTTTTTTTTTAATTATTACCAAAACTGAATCAACTATAGTTTTGGACTCCGGTACAAACTGAAATTGTTGCTGATTTTACTCCATAAAAGAGATTGTGGAATCTGTACCTTTTTGGTCTCTTTACGATGAGACAAATAAAGAGACATACATTTCAACATGATTGAAGCATTTACAAATTTTGACCCCTGTCTGAATCTTAACCTGACTCTAACTACCCTTTCCCCGAGTCCAGCGCACATTTTTATTGATATCTATGGGATGACAGTGACAGTTACTTTTGGTATCCCAAAACAGTACCAAAGCTGGATGATGATCAGTGTGAGGAGGAGACAACAGAACCAGGGTAAAATGCTGAAAACCCCAGACGAGATTAACAGAGACACAAAAAACACGATTTTAAAAATATTAATTGGACTCGTTCTTATATAGTATAAAGGACCTGCAGTCGGTCACACGAGGCCACAGAAATATTATTTTGAATTATTTCCTCACAAAAACAACAAGCACAATATATATATTTTTTTAAATCAAATGCATTTGGGAGACTTTAACACGGCGTGTGCAAGGGATGGGAAAAAATTCCCATATTACACTCCAAAGATTGGGACATTCTGACCTGAGTGGATCCAAACCGAACAGAGGGCTGTGAGAAAATGCTAGCCAGGGGAACTGTACAAAAGAGGCATGGAGAGGAATAAAAAACAAAAAGCGAGGTCCCCTGTAATGTGTGGGTGCAGGCAGAGGAGTGGAAAAGATGATTCAGTGGAAAGATGTTGTGCTCTCAAAAGATTTTGAAGTGATCCAGGAAATTGGCACATGTAAGAGTGATGTAAGAGCCCGCTCCTCTAATTTAGATTTCCCCCTTTTCTGTGGCCAGGTCAGAGCTGGGGAACTTTTTCAACCATCAGGGAATTGAAGAATGTGATAATAACAAGATCCATAACTGAGGCAACAAAAATACGAAATACTCATTCAGCCCTTCAAAATAAAACTACAGGCTTCTATATCAAGACTGTGCGGAGGCTGTTTTTTTTTTTCTTTTTTTTTTTTTAAACAAGCAAAGGTCACCAAAGTTCATATTTGACGATGTTCACCCACTTGTCAAAAAAATGGTCAGTGACATATGCAGGTGAGCCAGTAAACTTAAAAACCTACTGATCGTTTTAGCCAAGAAGCAAAACCTCTTAAAGGGGTCATATTATTTATAGATCTCATCAGCAAGCTGACACACATCATCAAGCATCTCAAGAAGATAAAATCTTGCAGACAAAAATGCACTCAGGTGGTGTCGCCCTTAAAAATTCAGTTATTATGTCCCCAAGAAACAACCTGTTCTTGCACATGTTGCTTTAAACAGAAATAATCTACTGCTGGCCACACCCTCTCTCTAAAGGGAGGCGGAGCCAGAGCAAGGTAGTGACTGAATGCTCCGTTTTTCCCCAATAGTTCATGTTATCACATCACAAAGAGTGTAGAGTGACTTGGCAAAGTAAACGCGCATGTTTAATTTAATTATGCCACATCACGAGTCTGCGGGATGTACACATGCACATCACAATGGCGATGCTAAAACTTTATATTGTACAGCCCTATTTTGCAGCACGGTCAGAAGACTGAAGAAAAAAATATAATGCAATGTTAAAATACCCTCGGCCCTATGAGCACTGTGTTCTTTATAATTTGCAGTTGATTATTTAATTATTAACACCCTATTTCTTATGTACAATTTGTACATGTTCAATAAAGCCCCTCTACCAATCGATCAAAAACAATATTTACCCTTTAAGAGCGGAAGTTGTGCAAATCAAGGAATATTTGTATATCACCTTCTGTGCATTTGCAGGTATTGAGACAAATTCAACTACATAGGTAGTTAGCTTTGAGTTAGCGGCACGCTAACGCTCCAAAATGTCTTATAAATGACTCCAGAGGTGTTATCTGGTTACAAAAACAGCATTTTCAATTTTAGAAGTGTTTATTTCTCGCTAGCTTTTACATAATCTATGAAAAACGTATATAAACACACAAAATGAAGCGATTTTGGGCCTTATTTTTTTCTGCAATAGCAACGGACTTTCTACATGCACAGAAGCAGAGTTGTGGGACTTTGAGGATGTCTAACTTGTAATAATTAGTTTGTTTTTTTTCTTCACACTGCAACCCCTTTAAGGAACTATGTTTGGACTTACATCAAGAGCCGGTGTGGAGAGGAGGATGTGCGTGGATTGGGCTACATCTGCTGCGTGCAGGCTGTTATGGTAGGCCACGTCTGAATGGTAGTGATCCTCCAAGGTCATCATGTAGGCCACGAATGTATCCACCGGGATCTTAAATGTTTTCAGCAGGTCTCGCTCCTACAAACAACAACAACAACATTAGCGTGTGCTGACGAATTACAGTCAAAATTTGTTGCTCCTGTTTGTGCTGTAAAGGCAGCTCGTACCTGGAAGATGGCGTACATGATGCAGGTGAGAGGTCGGTTGTTTGAGTACTCTGACACGGTGAAGATGTTCAGACCCCACTTGTTGAGGTCTTCCAGCTCTTTGGACAGCAGCTCCTCCTTGTCGGTCTTGACGCCGAAGCGAGAAATGCTGCTGCTGGAGAGCGAAGGCCCGTGGGAAACCTTCTTGACACCGCTGATCTGTGTCATCAGCTGCTGTTTCTGCTGCTTCTTCTTCTCCCGCGTCTTGGATGTCGGCGACGGGATCTCCACCTCATTCTGTTTGTCTGAATGAGAGGAAGAAAAAGCTTGAAATTTAACATTTGTGCATTTTTTTTTTTGCAAAGAAATGAGGCTACATCAGCAGACAGCGAGGGCGAGGGGGACAGTTTAATCTCTCACAGTGTAACTCGCCGTTTTAATGCACTTCACAAGGAAAACTGTGCGAAACACGTAGGCTGTGTGTGAAAGCAGGTGCAGCGGAGGAACGCCTGCAGCAGGCTAGCTCCGGAGGGATTTGCTGAGTCGTCGTTCATCACAGAGTCCATTCATGCTCCCGGTCTCCTACCTGTAGTCTCACTTGTATAATCTCTCCTTGGAACACCTTTTTCCCCGTCTCTCAGCAGGAGGCATGTGCCTCGTCTGCTGTTCTGTTCCTCATGCACAGCCTCAGAACTGCGGTACTTTGGTGATGTTTAACATGAAGTTCCAGTCATAGGGAACTAAACAACTTGCACTGGTGGATCTAACCCCCACCGAGCTGTGCCAAAAATTAAATGGCTATGTTACAACTTGCCAGACAAAAGCGTAATCCTCTGGGTGTAATTGGCCATTTTTGACTACTTTGGTTTTACCTTCATAACTTACCTTAAAAAAAACAAAAAAACTGTTTTCTTTGCCTTGTTTGGTGTCTTTTTTTCAGCACTACCTCCCCTGTGTGACTTTACAGTCTTTCTTTATTCTGACATGCTGTATTAACAGGAAATTTTCAATTTTCAATTTATTCAATTTATAAAAGCTCCAAATCACGGCATCGCCCCAAGGCGCTTCATAGAGAACAGTTCAAAAACAATTTAGAACGAGTTAAAAAACAACAAATTAAAAACAACTAATAAAAGCAAAAAATTAAAAGAATAAAATTGAAAAAATAAAAAGAATAAAATACAACACACTGTATTAACTGTAGCACTGATGGAAAAAATGTGTCTTTAGTCTTGACTTGAAAACCATAAACATTTTTAACAAACCATTTTTATAACATAGAATGCAAATATGAATGGTTAATTTCAAAAACACATGTACAAATGTAGCAAACAACAAAGTTATATACAACTATTTACAATAAAATGCAGGAAATGCAGCAGGTGTTTTTGTTCAACTATTTACAAAAAAATAAAATGGCACACAAAGTATTTGTGCCACTCAAAGAACAATTCCGGTGAACACGGTCCTGACCCACAAGAGGAGTGTCACTTCTCCTGTTGTCCACCTAGAGGCAGTGTTGGCATTTTAATCCGTCTTTGGTGGGACCATCTCAACTTGTTCATAAAATTATAGCAATTACCTGAGACAGCAGAAAAATGCACCCTTATATTAAAAATTTTAGTCACCCCCCCACCCCCCCACCAACTGTACTTCGTGTATAATCCTATGAATTTCCATGTAAATCACGTTTCACATTCAACATTCAGAAACAAGGGTTAGCGTTAGAATAACAATAAAAGACTAGAGCACCGTGCTAACCTCCACCAACACTAGTTTCCAAATCCACAAAATTTTACTTTAACCTTTCAAGGTTAAAGTCCTGTTAGATGGGGATTTTCATAAGCTAAATTATATGTGATCAAATGTATCAAATGTGTCAAATGTAGTATGTATTTAGTTCATGCATGTGAATTAAAGTATTTCTTGTGGTGTTGTCAGATTTTTTCCCCCAACTTTTTATCTTATACATTAAATGGGATTTTCAATGTTAAATTTAAATGGCCACAAAATCTGCAATTTGGATCAGATCCAGATAAACTATGTCAGTCGATTAAGGTTACCATCCTATATAATGCTCTCAAATATGAAAGAAACTTGCTCCTTTTTGTCAGTTATGGATTTTTGAAAATTTGTTCAATGTTAAAGGTAGGAAAAATCTTGGAAAAATTGCTGACTTTGACCTTTGATCTTGAAAACTGAGTCAGTTCTTGTCTATCAGGATATGAATCTTCAGTAAAACTTTCATACGATATATATGAAAAATTGTGGGCTCCAGGCTGTTCACAAACAAACAAAAAGAGGTGAAAACATAACTTCTTCCAACTTTGTTGGCTGAGGTAACCAGAAACAGCCGCCTCCTGGGTGAGTATTACTTGGATTACTTTTCATACGTTTTACTACGAACGCTTTGATGTTGACAATAGCAGGTATTCACTGCGATGAGCATGGTGTGACTGAGTGACATATCGTTTATGGCTCCCAGTGGAGTTCAGACACCAGACTCTTCACTCAGGAGAGCAAGGCTCTACCAGGTCAGCCAAAGAGGGAATTCCTACGAGCCAAGCTAGTAGGACCATATTTCAATCTGGATTTTATATTGCTACAGGTCTCCCCACCTTTTTTTGACCGTCATAAGGTCACAGGCGCAGTTAAGAATTAAGAGCCTTCATCTGTGATTATCTGGTCAACTGCCACTTCCTGCCAGCCACAACAATTTGTAACTGAGCGACATATCTTTTGGGGCTGCCGGTCAGGTTCGGACACCAGACTCCTCGCTCACGAAACCAAAGCTCCACCAGGTCAGCCAAATGGGAACCAAACATATGTCAATCTGGATTTCATCTTGCTACAAGGGCAGGTGTGGGAGTCCATCAGTGAGTGGGTCCCCAAAAATAGAAAGTGGTCAAAAACAAAGCATAGGATGGGACTGCAAAGAGAAAAATGGACTAGGCTCAATAAATCAACATGAACATGAACACTGTGATCCTCCACTGTTTCTTTTAATATTTCACCCAAACTCAAAGCATCCCATTGGGTTCCTTAAGCTCACTGAGGAATTGAACCAAATCCTTCAGGGACGGGCTATCAGCGTGAGTTCTACGCTCATCCATTAAGCTTTGACTCGGTGTGCGTGCCGTCAGCCTCCCCCTGTGGAAGGTTATTCAATTACCAACTGTAATTCAAATAATCACTTTGGCTCTTGTGCTCTTTCTCTGCATTTGTCTTCAGTCCTCCAGCGGTAATTGAGAATGGGCAATTAAGCGCCCTCAGACTCATGCAGCATGAGAGAGGACAGGACGGGCAATATATTGCCATCTAATTTATTAGAAGTCTTCACTATCTTCACGGCTGTGTGGCGTTTGCTGAGCGGCCTGTCGGCATGAAATCGGAGCGTGTTGCAGGAACGCCCACACACACACACACATTTAATTCAGCTCCACAGCTTACATGATTTGTTGGTACAATTTTTTTTAAAGCCCTGTTTTAACAATCTTGAGCCCAAAATGTGTCAAATACAGAAGGGTATTTTTTTAAATTTATTCTACTACGCTCAATTGTGTCATTGTTTATCTTTATTTTCTAATTAAATTTTTAAAATGGTGAGAACTGAAGTGTGTTAAGTGTTTGCTATGCAGACACCTTAAAAGTGATTTAAAAAATGTAAATGTAGTAAAATAAGAGTGAATGGAGAAGGCTACAATAGGCAAGAAAAATTCAAGAAAATGTATGTCATGTGAATTTTCTTTCCTTTATAACTTTATTTATTTATGGCTGGGGCTTCAAAAGCCCATGTTGATCTATTTATTAATTTAACATATATTCATTATTTTCCCCTGTTTATTGTCTTTGCAGAATCATGTATTTTGTTTGTAAACCAACAAATTGCTAAAAAAAAAAAAAAAAAAAAAAAAAATTCACATGAAAAATTTTATTGCTTTAACACACCAATTTCTTTAAATAAAACTGTCAAATGTCTCCAGCATTTTTGCACTATTTTGAATAGAAACATTTGAAAATTTCTAATTTGGTATTTTAGTGATGTCATAAAGAAAACCATCAAAAGCCCCTTCTGCACAGAAACAGTTGGACACCTATGTCTGTTGCACTGTATCTGGTGTCACTTTTGATCATTTCTCCATCACCTCCCACGTTGTCTCCATTCTGCCCTCCCAGCATTATTTATCTACATGTATTTACTGCTGTCTCATCACCATGAACTGAGATGTTTTGATGTTCAGACAGTTCTGGCAGTAGAAAGGAGCAACAAATGCACAAATAAATAAACCAATAAATCTAAAAACCCACGTACAATCATCACTGGTGTTCAAAACTCCAGTCCAGCTCTTCCTTTTTCCCCCAGCAGTTTTTATTTATTCAGGGGAAATATCTGCCCTCCAAGAACACAGAGCTTCTGTTTGCACCAATGGTTTGCCTCAGTTTTTTTTCTTTTTTTGGGGGGTGGGGGGGTTGTAAATGGTATGTGAGAAAATGAAAGTGACAGGGATTTGCAGTGGAGCAGGTTTCTCCAAGCCTGACTGGAAGCTTAAATAAAATGGTACAAAGCAAAAAAAAAAAAAAAAAAAAGGAAAGTAAAAAAAAAAAGAGCGTATTAATCATTTGATGCTAATCTCTGTGGACGGATGGGTGGATGGATTAAACCGCTCTAGCGGTCATCTGAGGCTACACCCCAAACTCTGCATCACCTAAGTTGATTTTTTTTCAGCCACATCATTAATGTTAATGTAGCGTTTATTGCTGGGTGACTGTACACTTCTTATCTGTGGAGTTGTGGGGGAGGGAGCGATGGGGAGCCAGTAAGGTATTCCTGCCGATGCATTAAACCCGGGATGAGTCACCCAATCTGCAGAGCCAGCAAAGGGGGTTCCTCTGTACCTCTGCAGTCATCTCCCTCCCTCATTTGTTTATGCCTTCTCTGCACCTCACCCCTCCTCCTCGGCGCTCGTCGGCAGTGGGGGATCCACCGCTAACAACGCGATCCCAATCGATTGGAGGCATGATGCTCGTACCCTGATCCATCTTGGGTTTCCGTTACTTCTTTATGTGTCAGATCATGTCGGCTGGTCATGCTCATCTCACAGTTTTCCATAGGGACTTAATAATCTGAGTTGGCACTGGGATGGTGTCCGTAGGAATGCATTTCACTGTCCTTATCTTAATTTCATCCTCCGACCACATCCAGTTCAGGAGTGGCCCAACCAGCTCACTTTGTGAAACGTCACTGTGGCCAACTGTCTTCATTCTTGCACTTCGCATATTTTATACTCATACACCAACAGAGATGGCGTCTACGCTTAACGGCACATCTTTTTATGGTGCACCTCCCACAAACAAGCCTGGCAGATCAACATGCAGAGTGCTGAAGAAGCACAAATCCTACTTTACAGTATGTAGCCACTAAACAGAATTTCTATGGATTCATTTTGGATTGCAGAAGCAGGATTTGCATGTAAGTGTTTTGTTGTGCACGTGAAGGACTCTCGGTTACCTAGGAAAGTGTTGGAGATGAATTCTGAAACCTGATTCCCAGACCGACTCATCTCGGAAAGGTGCGTCAACTCCCGGTTCAGCATTCTCTTGAACTGCAGGAGGGAGGGAGGGGGAGAGAGAGAGAGAGAGAGAGAGAGAGAGAAGGGAGGAGAAATGTCATCATCACTTCGCCCCTCAGGGAAAACCAGGAAGAAATTATGGAAAATGCAGCAAAATCCAACATTATTCCACCAAATCATAAATAATTTTTAAATTATAGCACACAATCAGTGTGTGTATCTGTGTTGGGCTGGAGGAGATTGGTGTGTATGTGCATGTGTGTGTGTGTGTGGGATCACATTTTAATAGTCCTCAATTTGCTGCCCTGCAACCACTTTGAACTTTTATTGCACTGCGTTACATTTTTTGGTGTATTTAACTGTTCTGACTGCATCATTGTGCAAGAATTTCAATGAGCTCACGAGGAATATCAGCACGCCGCTGCCTGCCTGTCTTCTTCCCCCTCCTCACTGTATTACGTTACCTCATTCGTTAATTAATTTATGAATTTAAATAAAAACAGTCAGAGACCCTGGATGCACTTGCAGGAAAGGGGAGACCTGAGCACTGCAGCAGCATCAGCAGCTGTTAGAGTGATGCATGCGTGTGCGCACACACACACACACACACACACACACACACACACACACACACACACACACACACACACACACACACACACACACTGCAGAGGGTTTTAAGATGGAGTCTGAGCCACAAAACACCATTCTATCAGATCAATGATGAAACTTCCTGATGCATTTAGGAAACCATCCTAGACAAGATAATGCAGTTAAGAATTACCCATAAAGCAACAGTGACTTAGCACAGGAAAGCACAGAGAATCGAACTCGGTATCCCGACGACCTACGTAGACAGACGCCACACACCTTAATGTATCCCCAAGACACGGACAGCAGGTAATTGGCTTCAGGCATTTTGGACCCCGTTTTCTCCACCCTGCACAAAGCCAGCACTATAATCCAAGAAAAGGCGAGGCAGACGAATGGGAAAGTGATGGTGGGGAATAAAAAAAAAAAAGCTCTGCTCTTCTCGCTCTTCCTCAGCGGCTAAAAGAGCAGCTCGATGACGCCTTGCTCTCTCTCAGCAGCAGAAAAGGGCCGGCTCCGGCTCTCCATGGCTGATAACGGGTGGATGTTGAGGGGGAGCGCTGAAGCTTTGGTGCAGACGAGGAGGTGGAGTTCCAGCAGGCTTGGTGGATCGGCTGGAGCTCCGAGCTAGGAACTCTCAGCACGATGATGAACAATGGAGGAGAAGCAGAAGGGAGGAGGGGAAAAAACAGAGCTGGAGACAGGAGGAGGGAGTGAGGCACTGATGCTCATCTGACTGGAGGTGGAGGGAGGGGAGCAGGAGTTCCTTTTCTGGTTCTGTCTTGCTTCATTGCTGCTGTAGCTCTGCTCACGCCCCCTCCATATCTTCTGCCTGTCTGTCTGCAGACCCCAGCAGCAGAACGCTCTGTGCAAAACACTGCATCACCCAGAGAAGGGGAGCCCTCATGTACAGTCAGTTTGGAGATTTTTAGTACATCAGAGTTGAAAGCAAATATTGAATAAATCTGTGAGGGTGAACACGTCTACACAGGTCAGAAGTTATGGAACACTTTGTGTGTGCAGTCTACACATTTAAATGTATACATTGGACAGCTGACATAGCTGCACTGTTTAATAGCCTTTTGGTACTTTTCCTTCATTATTTCTAGGCTTTGGAAAAACCAGTGCACTCTGTAGTGAGGATGAACAGATTACACTTTGGTTAATGTTTATGCACACATCAACACAAAATACATAGTTGTTTTGTATCTTTTGTCTGTTGCGTTACCAGTCACAGCTTCATGGTGGACCATAAAAAGGATTTCCTTCAAAGTAACATGAAATTTCAGCTACACCTTTCCATCATGAAGCTGTGATTAGACAAATAATAAATATAGACAAAAGTTGTGCTATGCACAGTTTCTTCAATCAGCATTAGAAGCCTACACATAACTTTCAGTGTTGTGTCTTGGTGGCTTCCCTCACTAATCTCCTTCTTACCTGGTCACATTTTGAGAACCACCAAGTCCAGATACATTTAAAAATGGATGGACTGTGTATAAAACTGACTGTAATTAATAAATGATTATTGTGATACTTTTGCTAAACCCCTTGAATTAAAGCTGCAGGTCTATAATACAAGCACATCTTGGTAGTTTCATTTCATTTCCATTGTGGAACGGTGCAGAGATGAAAACTACAAAAATGTTGATGGTCCAAATACTTAAGGACCTGCCTATATAAATATATGCGTGTATAACTCCTCTTGTTTATTTATTATGTGGTGGTCGGCTGATAATATCCACACTAAGATGTCAGATCAGACTTTTTCTGCATATCTTTTGCAGAATATTCACCATCATTTCCACCGTTTTTATTTTCTTCAGATCAACTGTCGTGACGGAACATCAGTGCACACAGCTGCGCCTCTTATCTCCAGTAAAACAAAAGTGACGCGGCATGTTTGGAGGAATGTGAACGCACAGCGCCCGTTTGTGTCTCTTCGTTATCTCTTATCGTCTGCTGCTTCTGACATCCCCGAATGCAGCGGCGTCAGCAGCCCGTGATGCTGCCAGGGTAGCACTAAGGAGAACCCAGAGGGTGCTGAAGATGGTCAGGGGATAGAAAAGAAACAGATGAGCCGGAAATAATTGCATCTATTCCCAATTTGAGTTATAACAGCAGCGCAGTTTTTTCGGCCAATGCCATGGCAACCGCATCAGTTTGAACAGAGTGTTCAGAAGGGAAGTTTTCCTCTTTTCCTTCCCCGGCAGATATGCAGTGGAGCTGCTGGTCTGTCACGAGGACACACACGTCGCTGGTGCTCATATCAGCCGATACACAGGCTGAAAAAAATAAGAAATCGTTGGCCGCCCTCCCTTCCTCTGCTCAACCACTTACATGTCAATTTCCCTCCCGGCTGCCACTTGCCAATGGTCATCAATCTCTCTGTCTGTGTGCACTGCTGCCACGATCAATGGACTGTCCTCGGCGCAGGTGTTGATACAGCGGCGGAGAACACGGTACAGGGCCGCCTGACTGGAATGCACTTACATCATTAACAATGGCCATTTTGAGGCATGTCTACTCCTCTTTTGTCAATTTTTGTCGGCCTTACGGAGCGATGCATCAGTGTTCTGCTAATGGGAAAACAGTTCCTGTCAGAAGTGCTGGGAAACTGTTAACAGAATTTCCCGGGAAGCCTTCAGTGCAACGTGTGGGCCCAAGTTCAGAATCGGGGAGGGGAGAGAGATCCAAGGTTTCCCCAAGAGGATTCCAGATTATCCGCCCACTGAGGGAAAGAACGGGAAGCCGGGAGGTGGAAAAATCGAGAGAGGAGGCAGAGCTTTATATACGCCTCACTGCATAATATATAAAGAAACCAGAAATAACAGCAGCAGAAGGTCTGTGTGCAGCGTGTGCAGGAGCTGAGGAGACCTGCAGGCTGGGAGAAGCACCAGCATGTCACATGTTCTCTGTATGTGTTCAAGCATTGAAAGCAGATCCACAGCTGCACATGGACATAAGCAAGCAGCAGACACAGCGCCTAATTACTGACACCACCATAATGGAACGAGAGTACTAGATTTTTGTAGATGACACAAAAATCTAATTAATAAGTAAGCAAGTGCTTATTCTCCAGGCTCAGAGGACTGTCAGCATGGCTGCACATTACTGCATTTGTTATTGTAAAGCAGACGAGGGGCCTGTGATTCCTCCTGGACCCGATGCCAGGAAATCGCAGGTTATGTCGGGGAAGCATCTCGTTCAAGGATACAGGTAGCGTGACCAAGAATCAAATCCAGATGTACATATTGGTAGGCTTAAGTTCTTATCCACTGAGCTACCAAGAAAGTAGACAAAGAAGAAATTCAAGAAGTTCAGTTATGGCAACTGCTAATGGCTCAAAATACAAAATACGAGGTTTATTAGAAAACTAACCGGCAGTTTTATTAAAAAAAAAAAAAAAAAAACTATATGGATTTGAATCACGTGCGATTACACCAGACATGCTTGAACCCTTGTGCGCATGCATGAGTTTTTTCCACGCGTGTCGGTGACGTCATCCGCCTGTAGGCAGGCTTTGAGTGAGCACTGGTCCAGCTCTCTCGGCTGAAATCCTTTGTCTGCGATGCTGCTGGAGACGGCGCGCGTTGCTTTATCAAAATTTTTTCAGGACCTGTGAAGGATATCCGAGTGGACACTATTTGAGAAATTCTGCTGGTTCTCGGTGACAAGTTCAATGGCTGATGAGAGATTGTGGAGTTTCTTTCGCATTAAGGACAGCTCACAAAGCGGATTGGCGCGGCGCGGTCGGAGGTGGCATCCGGCTGGCTGTTTCGAGCTGAAAACGTCCTAATTTAAGGCTCTGTTCACCCAGGTCGTCGTCAGAGAACTGAGAAGTTTCAGAAGAAGTCAGCATGAGGAGTTTATGTGGACATTCCACTATGAAAGGAGATTTTGTAATGAAAGAACGTGCGGGCAAATTCGCTGAGTCGGTTCCGTGACGACGCAAATCCGTCTGCGCCGCGACAGGAAAAACACCTCCGTGTTGAAAACCATTTGTAAAATTCAGGTGGCTTTTGATGGCTTTCAACAAGTGAGTATCTGAGAAATTGTTTAACAGTTGGGCATGTTCCAACTTGTCCGTTAAGGTTTCCAATGGAGGTGTTTTTCCTGTCACGACCCCCCGCAGTCGGGTCCGGCCCGACATGCGAATCTGTCCGCACATTCTTTCATTACAAAATCTCCTTTAACAGTGGAATGTCCGCATAAACGCCTCATGCCGACTTCTTCTGAAACTTCTCTGTTCTCTGACGACGACCTGGGTGAACAGAGTCTGAAATGTGGAAGTTTTCAGCTTGAAACAGCGAGACGCCGCCGCCTCGGAGCGCAGATCGCCGTCAGGCGCCGTGGGCCATCCTTAAAGCGACACTTACAGACCAAAATCTCTCATCAGCCGTTAAAATTTTTACCGAAAACCAGCTGAATTTATCGAATGGTGTCCACTCAGTTGTGCCTTACAGTTTTGAAAAAATTTTGATCAAACAAAGCAGCAGTCTCTGAGCCATTCCTAAACAATGAAAAAATCGACGAGAGGGTGGGCGACTCCTCACTCAAAGACTGCCCACAGGCGAATGACGTAACCGACAGGCGTGAAAAAACTCTCGCATGCCCACGAGGGTTCAAGCATGTCTGATGTAATCACACGTGATTCAAATCCATATGGTTTTTGAAAAAAATAATAAGGTCGGATACTTTTCTAATAGACCTCGTATACTACAAAGGCCAATGATATACGAGCTACAATCAAACATCTGTCCGTCCGTCCGTCCGTCCACAGCCTGGAGTACGGTATGCACACTTGGTCACCACACTAGCGTGCAGATTTACTCTGTGTTTTAATTTTCTTTTTAATACGCTCCACTTCCATGGAATAATCTGCAAAATAGTTTAAATCGATTTTAAAACTCACCCTTTTCTGTTGCTCACAGTTAAAAAATTAATAATTCTAACATTTTAACCTCATATTGTGCATTTGTATAATTGGGTTGCTTTTGATTTTTACTGGATTGTTTCAATTATTTAATTGATAATATTACTATTATTATTACATCTGCCAGGGACGTAATAAAATCATCTGCGTTTATTTATTTATTTAGTTAGTTAGTTGTTTGTTTGTCTGTCTTTTAGCAGGATTACGCCAAAACTACTGCACGGATTTTGACAAAATTTTCACCACAGATAGATATTAAGGCATGCAAGACCACTGAATTTTGGAGGTGATTTGGATCCGGATTGGCGGATGTTAGAAATCTCAGACTGCTCTTATTATTATTATTATTCTCAGCAATCTGCCTCCCCCTTTTGTCTGTTATCGTTTTTCTGCTGTTTCTTGTTCATTTTCAATGTTCCATCTTGTCTCTCTCTCTGTCCAACCTTTTACTCTCACGTTCCTCGTTCCTCGTCCCTGACGGTCTTTGCAGGGGAGTCAGGTCGATTTAGCAGAGCTGCTGTGACTGAGGCACAGAACGTGAATGGAGCTCGTGACATTTCATCGGATGACGGAAGGAAAAAAAAACCTTCAGATCCTCCATTGAGATGTGAATGCATCAGACAAGTCAGTGTGCAGAGCAGACGGGAAGGCAGGCACACAGTCTGCCTCTGAGACCCGTGTCTGAGTTCATGCATGCTTTGCATTCATTATTTCATGATACACTGAGCTCCAGTTTATCGGCAGGACTCAAAAATTTAAAACATTGACAATAAAGACGACTGCCCTTTAACCTTTAAAATGAATTCTTTTTGCTGTCGCAGTGATTCCATAACTACATCCTGTTGATCACTTTCTCCTGTTTGTTGTCTTGGTGGACTGTTTGTCACTTGCAGGCTGTAAACCGACAACTCTGTCTTAATGTGTTCTTGATTGAAATAGATAAAATTCAAAATTTGGTGTTTTTCTGTCAAACTAATGCAGAAAAAAACATTTCTAAAGTATTTATAAAGAAACACGAAGGTGCTTGTACATAATTCTATAACCAGCCATCCATTGATGGATCTGTCATCTAATCCATTGATCTATCTATCAATGACCTATCAACCATTTATCTATCCATACATTCATTCATCAACCATCATTTTATTGATCCATCCATCCTTTATTGAGCTATCTATACATCTATTGATCTTTCCATCATTTATGTGAACAGACCAATCACAACCCAATATTCAAATGAACTACTTAACTTTATACTCAATTTTTCAGTGACAAAAGAGGAGAAATGTGCATATGGCCCTTTTCTGCAGTAAAATAAATAAATATTTGTGGAAAAAGATATGAATCAAATTATTAAATGTAATCTGTTATGTTTGCATACCACAAAAATAATTAATCCTGTAGGTGTCTTCACCACACAGCTAGTAAACTTTGATTTCATTAGAAATCATTTTAAATAAGAACGTTTAACTGTGAAACAGGCTGAGAATTTTCAAAGGAATTTCATATTAAAACGAGAGCAGATCAAAGGTGTGAAGTAAGCGACTGAAGATGTGTGTGTGTGTGTGTGTGTGTTCCTATGCTTTGGTCACTAGTGGGCGCAGTGTACACAGGCTGTTGTTCAGCAGCCGCTCTGTCTCCAGGGATGATTGACTCATAACCTTTCAGGTACATGCTTAAAGTCACTTTTTGTCGAAATAAAATAAAATTAAACTATGCAAACATCTCCAAGTTAATCTCAATGTGAAGCATTTCCTGTCGTGATGACATTCTGAATTTTTCTGGAGCTCTGGTATATCGATGCCATTTAATTTCTTTCTTTGGTAAACGTGTGACATAAAAGTGGGTGTGCAGTGACATCATCAAGGCGAGATCAGGAAATCGATGTATGTATGTTACTTGTGCACACGTTGGATGCAGGTAGGGAAAAGTGACAGAGACAAGCTGCTGCCTCTCACTTCCTCTGACTCACTCATGCTGGTGTGTGTATGTGTTTGTGTGTGTGTCTGAGGGCATTGAGGTGTACAGAGGAAAAAAAAACAAGCAGGGTCAACGACACAAAGGAAGAGATAAAAGAAAGCAAGAAATGTTTCATCAGACTGATAACTTCCCATCAATCTCACCCACACAAAGCCTCTGAAAAACAGAGAGAAACAATGAACACCCTTAAAAAAGGAGTGGTAGATTTTAAAAAAACAAATAACTAAAATTTAACACTAAAATGAAATCAGAGCTGTATTTCCCCGACTGTGGTCAAACAACGGCGTGCTTCATGACTGCATTTCCTGTTTTCCTCAGATGACCAGCATGTTTTCCAAGCGTCCAAAAATCAATGTTTATCACCCACTGAGGCTTCAGATGTTTGAAATTTACAGCTTAACTCCACATCTCTCTCACTTTAGAAACTGAGGATGCAAAATAAAAGAAAAAAATGAGGCAAACACTCTCCTGATGTTTTTTTTTTTAAGGTACTTTTACATTTCAAAAACTTAACTAATTCCACAGTTCCACTGACTGCAGCCTACACTCTAAAAAATGTTAAAATTGACGAGCACTGTCAGCTTGAGGAAAAAAAAAAAATTGAACGTGGGCATGTTTTAGTAAGTTACTCACTTATTACAAGATGCCAGTACATTGGTTGACAATAAACACTTTGATTATAAAACTGGAAATCTTACGTGACTTAAGTAAAATAAGTTACTAAACTTAAATAAATAAATAAATAAAAGGTAATTTACCTGGACATTTGTGAGTATAATGGAAGTAAAATAAGCATCAATAAAGTGTTAAATAATTTACCGACTTAGTAACACTTAAACCTTTTAGTGAAGTTGGTTTCATTTAAATAACCTCATAGAGGAGAAAGTGAATCAAGTGTTCTATAATACTTAACTAAATGCTTTACTAAATATGTGTTAGTCTGACTCTGAACATCTCATAGCATTAACTTGTGTGGTGGCTGTGTTGAAATTACTTAAAATGACCCATGCAAATTATGACCTTAATTTTAAGTTGAGTCAGTATATATATATATATATATATATATATATATATATATATAGTTTTTACAGTGTGAGGGAAGTTGTAGAATGTCAAGAGACAACAAACAAAAAACTCCAGAAAACTGATATTTCTCTTCGATTTAAACTTTGAGGAAAGACTTAAAGTAATTGACTCGACCAAAAACTGGACATAATTGTCAGCAAATGGCTGAGTCTTCATGTTTTTGAGGAAAAAGTGGTTAAGACTTTAAAACTGTTCTGGTATTTAATTATTCGAGTCGCTCTTCGGGCAAACATTCTCTGATTGTGTGCTCGCACCGCTCGCTGTTTTATATCATATTAAATAACATTTTCTGATGTGTGAAAGCATGATCTGCAACTCTGGAGATGTGACAGCTGTTTGACGTTAATAATCGATCAATAATCAACAGCTTCAGCTTCAATTGTGGCTTCAGTGGAGCGCTGTTTATCTGCAACACACAACTTCAGCTCCATGTGAACGGATGCACAAAAGCAGTGCACAAGTGCCTTAATGAAATAAAATAATGCACTTTGCTTTAAAATCAGTACAAAGCATTCCAGTATTAAAGCACCTACGGTGATCGAAACCATGCAAATGTGATAATGAGCTCTCACGCTTCCATTCAGCAGCCAAATATGTTTCCCCATTCAACAACAGCAAAAGGACTGAAGTGATCTCCTGAAGCAGCTCCTTTTAAAAATGACCAACCAGTGTGTGTGAAAGTCAAATCAGCAAACTCCAAAACTCAGTAAAAGTCCACAAGAGGCACGAAAACAAAAGCGGGAACCTGTAACCTTTAAAATAAAAGTAATAGTTCTGAAAAACTCACCTTTCTCCAACCATTTAGTTTCCCCAGTTTCCTCTCTTTCTTGTCAAAGCAGCAGGCTCCCATGTTGCTGTACGTGTGTGTGTATGTGTGCATGTGTGCGTGTTTGTATCGGTCTGAGTCTGACTACAGCATGAGTAAAAGCTCCTCTGTGACGCTGGAAAAGGCAACGACTCCAGTGATTCACTTCGGGCTGCACGCTGTGACTCGGCTTCACCTCACACACTCCCTGTGCATGTGCTGTGAGGAGTGTGTGCGACAACTCAGCCTTATACACACTTCCTCATGGGGGTGGTCCCGCCTGTACCCGCCCCAGCCTGCCTGCAGACTGTCAATACTGTACAAGCCCTTCTGATAAATACAACACATTCTGTTTTGATTTGATTTTTTTAAAGTGGATTTTTGTGACTTTCAGCCAATAAAAATATGACCTTCCCCTTCTTCTTGCCCCCAATGGACAGTTTAAATCTGTCACATAAAATTTTATGAGTCAAATTTGGAGGCATAACTGAATTTTACACCTTAGTAGAGTCAAATTGGAATCTCATGCTGTCGGACATGTCCTGTCCTCCCAGGTCCTGTCCCTGTCTTCTAGTACTGTCCTAATAAAAGCTAAAGAACACTCAGAGTGCGTACTTCTTCCAAGGTCCAGTAAAATGCAAACAACATGGAAATCAATAGGTAACATTATGAAACTATTCATTTAAAAGTCATTGTTTCTTTGGGATTCAGTGATACTGTAGTATGACATTCCTGCCTTGTCCAGACGGAAACAGAATTTTCCCTGTACGATCTTTTGCTTTTCTGTTTTCAAAAAGAGTTTCGTAAGCATGGCACGCTTTCAAGAACTATCCGCGTGCACACAAAACAACTAAAAATGACTGAAAATGCTGTAGTATATATGCCAGGTCTGTATGTTTATATTCCTCCGCTCCTCTGTCCATGACAAAAACTCCTGTAACAGTGGAATGTGCTGAAAAAGTGGTATGTCCACCTCTTCTGCCATTTCTGTCAGACGATGTCCCGGATCAACACAGCGTTCAATTTGGAAATGATCTGGTCATTTCAGCCTGTCGATTGCCGCTCGGAGCGCGGCGCGCCCTCCGCCGTTGTGCGCTGTCTTTAAACCAGTTGTAACACTCCTTAATCTGTGTGATCCCCATAGAATCGTCCCTGAAAGCCGTCTGAATCTTCCGAATGGTTTCGACCTGGCTGTCTCTCACAGTTTCTGGAAAAATTTGATGCAGCAAAGCTCCAAATCATTCAGACATTTTCCTCACAATGAAAATCCGACGAGGGGGGTGGACCACTGCTCACTCAAAGCGTGCTCACAGGCGAATGACGCAACCGGCAGGCGTGAAAAAACTCACGCATGCGCACGAAGGTTCAAGCTTGGCTGATGCAAGCGCACGATTCAAATCCATATAGTTTTTGTAAAAAATAAAAAGGTCGGATAGTTTTCTAACAGACCTCATATGGTGGAGAACACATTTGGAATCGTCTGAAAGGTAATTTTTATTGTAACGGATTTGTAAAACAGTTGCATGTTCCTTCCTTCTTATGAGTTTGATAATGTATCTGTAAAATTATGTTTATTATAGATGTAACCTCTTGTAATCGTTCAGATACACTGCAGAATGAGACGCATTGACACACTGTGTTTTTGAACAGGTTGCGCAATGTTCACGACTATTTCACAAAATTAATGTGTGCCAGAAGTTTTGAACATTTCAAAGATTTCATGGCGCACTGGCTCGCAGCCGCACACTGGCTCGCAGCCGTGCACAGCTCATGCACAGTTTACAACAGTTAACAACGGATTAACTCACTGGCACACCAGATTGCGTGTCAGTGTGGGGATCAAATTCATGCAAGTGTCGAGGTGCCTTAAGTCGACTAAAACTACAAGAGAATGCTGACTGGGAATCGTGTCAATCCAAATTAACCATATATTGGACATGTTGCTGCAGTATCCAAGACACCTGACTGAGAAAGACGTGTTGTCTTGCAGCCGGAGTTAAAGCTGAGGTTAGATGGGTGGGGCTATGACATGATCGATTCACAAAAGTTGTGTAGTGGTTGCAAAATTGCAAAGGCAGCTCTCATTTCTAGAAATCTGGCCAATTTTCTTAAATCCTCCAAACCGTGACTATCCAGGGTTGGGACCAGGAAGCAGAGTTGTAGTCTTACACACCTCTCTGCAGCTTCTCTCCTCCTGCCATCCCCTCATTACCCCATCCCCGTAGAGACGGTGCCTGCTCCCAGACCACCAATAACCAGCAAAAATCTATTTAAGCATAAAAATTCAAAAGAAAAAATAATATAGCACCTTCAACTGCACCACAGACTAAAACAGTTAAATGTGGTCTATTAAACATTAGGTCTCTCTCTTCTAAGTCCCTGTTGGTAAATGATATAATATTTGATCAACATATTGATTTATTCTGCCTTACAGAAACCTGGTTACAGCAGGATGAATATGTTAGTTTAAATGAGTCAACACCCCCGAGTCACACTAACTGTCAGAATGCTCGTAGCACGGGCCGGGGCGGAGGATTAGCAGCAATCTTCCATTCCAGCTTATTAATTAATCAAAAACCCAGACAGAGCTTTAATTCATTTGAAAGCTTGACTCTTAGTCTTGTCCATCCAAATTGGAAGTCCCAAAAACCAGTTTTATTTGTTATTATCTATCGTCCATCTGGTCGTTACTGTGAGTTTCTCTGTGAATTTTCAGACCTTTTGTCTGACTTAGTGCTTAGCTCAGATAAGATAATTATAGTGGGCAATTTTAACATCCACACAGATGCTGAGAATGACAGCCTCAACACTGCATTTAATCTATTATTAGACTCTATTGGCTTTGCTCAAAAAGTAAATGAGTCCACCCACCACTTTAATCATATCTTAGATCTTGTTCTGACTTATGGTATGGAAATAGAAGTCTTAACAGTATTCCCTGAAAACTCCCTTCTGTCTGATCATTTCTTAATAACATTTACATTTACTCTGATGGACTACCCAGCAGTGGGGAATAAGTTTCATTACACTAGAAGTCTTTCAGAAAGCGCTGTAACTAGGTTTAAGGATATGATTCCTTCTTTATGTTCTCTAATGCCATATACCAACACAGTGCAGAGTAGCTACCCAAACTCTGTAAGTGAGATAGAGTATCTCGTCAATAGTTTTACATCCTCATTGAAGACAACTTTGGATGCTGTAGCTCCTCTAAAAAAGAGAGCTTTAAATCAGAAGTGCCTGACTCCGTGGTATAACTCACAAACTCGTAGCTTAAAGCAGATAACCCGTAAGTTGGAGAGGAAATGGCGTCTCACTAATTTAGAAGATCTTCACTTAGCCTGGAAAAAGAGTCTGTTGCTCTATAAAAAAGCCCTCCGTAAAGCTAGGACTTCTTTCTACTCATCACTAATTGAAGAAAATAAGAACAACCCCAGGTTTCTTTTCAGCACTGTAGCCAGGCTGACAAAGAGTCAGAGCTCTATTGAGCTGAGTATTCCATTAACTTTAACTAGTAATGACTTCATGACTTTCTTTGCTAACAAAATTTTAACTATTAGAGAAAAAATTACTCATAACCATCCCAAAGACGTATCGTTATCTTTGGCTGCTTTCAGTGATGCCGGTATTTGGTTAGACTCTTTCTCTCCGATTGTTCTGTCTGAGTTATTTTCATTAGTTACTTCATCCAAACCATCAACATGTTTATTAGACCCCATTCCTACCAGGCTGCTCAAGGAAGCCCTACCATTATTTAATGCTTCGATCTTAAATATGATCAATCTATCTTTGTTAGTTGGCTATGTACCACAGGCTTTTAAGGTGGCAGTAATTAAACCATTACTTAAAAAGCCATCACTTGACCCAGCTATCTTAGCTAATTATAGGCCAATCTCCAACCTTCCTTTTCTCTCAAAAATTCTTGAAAGGGTAGTTGTAAAACAGCTAACTGATCATCTGCAGAGGAATGGTCTATTTGAAGAGTTTCAGTCAGGTTTTAGAATTCATCATAGTACAGAAACAGCATTAGTGAAGGTTACAAATGATCTTCTTATGGCCTCGGACAGTGGACTCATCTCTGTGCTTGTTCTGTTAGACCTCAGTGCTGCTTTTGATACTGTTGACCATAAAATTTTATTACAGAGATTAGAGCATGCCATAGGTATTAAAGGCACTGCGCTGTGGTGGTTTGAATCATATTTGTCTAATAGATTACAATTTGTTCATGTAAATGGGGAATCTTCTTCACAGACTAAAGTTAATTATGGAGTTCCACAAGGTTCTGTGCTAGGACCAATTTTATTCACTTTATACATGCTTCCCTTAGGCAGTATTATTAGACGGCAGTACTATCTAGCCTGGTTCTGCTGGAGGTTTCTTCCTGTTAAAAGGGAGTTTTTCCTTCCCACTGTAGCCAAGTGCTTGCTCACAGGGGGTCGTTTTGACCGTTGGGGTTTTACATAATTATTGTATGGCCTTGTCTTACAATATAAAGCGCCTTGGGGCAACTGTTTGTTGTGATTTGGCGCTATATAAAAAAATTGATTGATTGATTGATTGATTTTTATTACTCGTCCAAATCCTAGTAACAAAGAGATGAGGTGTGTTCAGGCTTGATTTGTCCTGCACAGGTGTCTCTGGTCTTGCCCATCCATGCTCCATGTCTTTACCCATTTATGGGTTGGCTGGGAGTTAGGCGGAGTCAGCCACAGCCAAGTTGGTTACATTTAGAGCCACTGTCTCAAACCCACTCCTCAGAAAACCTATGGGTGATGTTACGGACACTTTGTCCACTCATTCCGCCATTTCCAGACAATGAAAATCCGACGAGGGGGCGGGACCACTCCTTCCACAAGGCGTGCTCACAGGTGAATGATGTCACCGACAGGCGTGGAAAAACTCACGCATGCGCACGAGGGTTCAAGCATGTCTGACGTAAAAGCATATGAATGAAATCCATATAGTTTTTGAAAAAAATAAAAAGGTACGATACTTTACGGACAGACCTCGTATATATATATATACACACACACACGAGGTCTGTTAGAAAAGTATCCGACCTTTTTATTTTTTGCAAAAACCATATGGATTTGAATCACGTGTGATTGCATCAGCCAAGCTTGAACCTTCGTGCGCATGTATGAGTTTTTTCACGCCTGTCGGTTGCGTCATTCGCCTGTGAGCAGGCTTTGTGTGAGCAGTGGTTCACCCCCCTCGTCAGATTTTTATTGCGAATAAAATGTCTGAACGATTTGGAGCTTTGCTGCATCAAATTTTTCCAGAAACTGTGAGAGACCTCCAGGTGGACACCATTTGGAAAATTCAGATGGCTTTCAGGGACGATTTTATGGGGATCACACAGATTAAGGAGTGCTACAGCCGGTTTAAAGACCGTCCACAACGGCTGAGAGCGCAGCGCACTCCGAGCGGCAATCGACAGGCTGAAACCCAGCTGAAACAACCAGATCATTTCCAAAGTGAAGGCTTTGTTGATCCGGGACGTCGTCTGACTACCACAGCAATGGCAGAAGACGTGGACATCAGCACTTTTTCGGCAAATTCCACTGTTTACAGGAGTTTTTGTCATGGAAAGAGAAGCGGAGGGATGCACCACAGAGCCGCGAATGGCGCGGACAAAAGCACCTCCGTATTGGACATCAGATCTTGTAGCCAACATTCATTTTTTTTCTGGCTTACACAACATCAGAAACCTCAAGGGAGGCAGCCAGTGTCTGCTCTAAATCAGCAGGTTTGATACAACAGGAAGCATATTACTTTAACACACAGCAGTATTCAAACTCACAAGAGCCCTTGACCTGCATACGTCATCAGTGTATAACAGAGCAGACAGTTACGTACGCCGAGCGCTCCGCAGTGACAGTCTGCTTCAGTTCACCTTGGAGCAGCTTCTCACATTTCACATCCCTTTCACTTGTGTTTCATACTCGGCCATGGCTGGGATTACGCCCTTCTGATCTAAAATGCATGCACTAATTAGCAGCAGCGTCTAGTCGACTGTCATGTAACCTTGTTAATAAAACCCGGCTCTTGTCTAACGGCCCAAATGGCAACGGAGGCTGAGTTGTGTGATGTTCTAGCTTTCTGTAAGATCCTGTTCAGAAGTAATATTTCAGCTGAGTGGGAATAATGACACGGTAAAACAGCACAAACACATACAATAAGTTAAAGTGTAAAAAGACAGGCATGCTAATGGGGATGTGGACTGCGGCCTTGACAGGTCTCGATGGATTCTGTTCCTTATCAGTGTCTTAGTCACGGACGATTACATGTCAGGATGCCAAAGTCATGTCATTGCGAGCAGGTCACAGCACGCAGCATGACATCATCTGATATGGAATGACAGATAAATTAAACCAGATCTACACTCATTTTTACGAAAAGCTTTGAAAGCTATGCACACAAACATAACCATAAATAAAAGTTTGTAATCCCCCCCCCATCATTATAGACAAAGAATAAAACTATGCAGTATGACCTTGATAAAAAGCCAATATATCTGACACCGTCTGAGCAGCTGGACGATAACGTGATGTGACTAACAAACGTGGGCTTTTTTTTTTCTTTGTTTTGTTTCTGGAAATAAGGTGCTAAAGCTGCCAGTTCAATGTGCCAAGGCCGAGATATTTTGCAATTTCTCAATGCAGGAGGCTCCTGAAATCAATCACAACATGCTGACGTCACGCTGCTTCAAGCTTTTGTTTTTCCTGCGATTGCAAAAGCTGGAAATTTAGCGTCTTAATTTAGAAAATTAACTTGTTCAAATCAACAAATGAGGTTTAACATAAACCCGCTGCTGCATTCATCAACAAATGGATCCAATGTGATTCAGTGCTCCCCGTGCGCACGTCAAACAGCCAGTAACACGTCATAATCGTCATTCGAACCAACAACGGCCAATAAGGTTCACATCAAAGTTCATATTGTAGTACGAAATTTAAATGTTTTAGAGTATAAACCGGTAACGAGCCTGAACAAAGACAGCGACTGACATCATGATAAATACATTCTAGAGTACAATTAACACCAGAAGTCGCACATTTTTCTGTATTATCAGCTCTTTAATTTGGAATTTTTGTGTTTTGTTGTAGTTTACTTTTTATTATTGGCATTTATTCTTTTTTATAGGACTTCATTTTGTTTAGGGTTTTGATTCCTGGGAAAGTCATACATAAATACTACTACTACTACTAGTACTACTGCTAGTAATTAAAAATAATAACTGAACACATGATTTTTATTGGTGTACAAATTGCAGGACCTCCCAAACTTAACAAAAAAACAAAAAACAAATAAATGAATGAATGAATTTACTTATCCGGCACACAGCTGAGCAACAACAAAGGCAATAACAAAACATAAAAGACACAATGTACAAAGAACCCATGTGGCCAAAAGGGTGAAGGCAGAAGCAAGGCTTATAAGCACCCTCTCCTTATACCATTAAAAACAAAGAATGTATATATATATATATATATATATATATATATATATATATATATATATATATATATATATATATATACGAGGTCTGTCCGTAAAGTATCGTACCTTTTTATTTTTTTCAAAAACTATATGGATTTCATTCATATGTTTTTACGTCAGACATGCTTGAACCCTCGTGCGTATGCGTGAGTTTTTCCACGCCTGTCGGTGACGTCATTCACCTGTGAGCACGCCTTGTGGAAGGAGTGGTCCCGCCCCCTCGTTGGATTTTCATTGTCTGGAAATGGCGGAATGAAAAGGACTTTTTTTTCCATCAGAATTTTTTCAGAAGCTGTTAGAGACTGGCACATGGAAACCATTCGAAAAATTTATCTAGCTTTCAGTGAAAATTTTACGGGCTTCACAGAGAATAAGGACTTTAACTACAGGTTTAAGGACCCCTTTAAAGGACGGTCGGTGCGCCGCGCTGCGAACTGCGACGATGCGGCACAAACCACTGGATCATTTCTAAGCTGATGGCTCTGTGGATACGAGACCGTCGTGTGCTCTTTCTCTGGTTATCCCAAGACCTGGACATCAGCCATTTTCCGGCAGATTTCACTTTTAACAAGAGATTTTGTCATGGAAAGCCGCGCGGAGGCTTCGCGCGTCACGACCGATTCGCTGATGAAACGAGACAAAGGAACACCTCCGTTTCGGAGTGTTAGAGGACAAGTTGGGACATGTCCAGCTCTCCACAAGTTCTTTTATACTCACTGGGCTGGTAAGCACTGAAAGCCGAGATAGACATGTCCCAACTTGTCCTCTAACACTCCGAAACGGAGGTGTTCCTTTGTCTCGCTTCATCAGCGAATCGGTCGTGACGCGCGAAGCCTCCGCGCGGCTTTCCATGACAAAATCTCTTGTTAAAAGTGAAATCTGCCGGAAAATGGCTGATGTCCAGGTCTTGTGATAACCAGAGAAAGAGCACACGACGGTCTCGTATCCACAGAGCCATCAGCTTAGAAATGATCCAGTGGTTTGTGCCGCATCGTCGCAGCTCGCAGCGCGGCGCACCGACCGTCCTTTAAAGGGGTCCTTAAACCTGTAGTTAAAGTCCTTATTCTCTGTGAAGCCCGTAAAATTTTCACTGAAAGCCAGATAAATTTTTCGAATGGTTTCCAGGTGCCAGTCTCTAACAGCTTCTGAAAAAATTCTGATGGAAAAAAAGTCCTTTTCATTCCGCCATTTCCAGACAATGAAAATCCGACGAGGGGGCGGGACCACTCCTTCCACAAGGCGTGCTCACAGGTGAATGATGTCACCGACAGGCGTGGAAAAACTCACGCATGCGCACGAGGGTTCAAGCATGTCTGACGTAAAAGCATATGAATGAAATCCATATAGTTTTTGAAAAAAATAAAAAGGTACGATACTTTACGGACAGACCTCGTATATATATATACACACACACACGAGGTCTGTTAGAAAAGTATCCGACCTTTTTATTTTTTTCAAAAACCTAATGGATTTGAATCACGTGTGCTTGCATGAGCCAACCTTGAACCTTCGTGCGCATGCGTGAGTTTTTTCACGCCTGTCGGTTGCGTCATTTGCTTGTAAGCAGCCTTTGTGTGAGGATGGGTGTAGTCTCTCGTCGTTTTTTCTTTGCAAGGAAACGACTACATTAAATTTTGCCAGAAACTGGGCGACAGCCAGGTGGAAACCATTTGGATTATTCAGACGGCTTTCGGTGACGATCCTATGGGCATCACACAGATTAAGGAGCGGTACAACCGGTTTAAAGACGGCCGCACAACGGTGGAGAGCGAGCCACGCTCCGGTCGGCCATCAACATGCTGAAATGACCAGGTCATTTCCAAAGTGAACGCTGTGGTGATGTGGGACCGTTGTGTGACTATCCGAGAAATTGTGGAAGAGGTGGACATCAGCACTTTTTCGGCACATTCCACTGTGACAGAAGATTTGGCCATGAAAAGAGTTGCAGCGAAATTCATCGACACGAAGCTGATGGCGCAGCAAAAGCACCACCGTGTTGAAGTCTCACAGGACATGCTGTAACATGCCCAGCTCTTCTACCATTCGGAAGATTCAGATGGCTTTCGGTGGCTTTTCAGTCATGTGACTATCCGAGAAATTGTGGACGAGGTGAGCATGTTACAACATGTCCTGTGAGACTTCAACACGGTGGCGCTTTTGTTCCGCCATCAGCTTCGTGCTGAAGCCATCGGTATGAATTTCACCGCCACTCTTTTCATGGCCAAATCTTCTGTCACAGTGGAATGTGCCGAAAAAGTGCTGATGTCCACCTCTTCCACAATTTCTCGGATAGTCACACGACAGTCCCACATTACCACAGCATTCACTTTGGAATGATCCGGTCATTTCTGCATGTCGTGGCTCGCTCTCCACTGTTGTGCGGCTGTCTTTAAACCGGTTGTACCGCTCCTTAATCTGTGTGATGCCCATAGCATCGTCACCGATAGCCATCTGAATAATCTGAATGGTTTCCACCTGGCTGTCGTCCAGTTTCTGGCAAAATTTGATGCAGTGGCGCTGCTCCAGTCGTTCCGCCATTTCCTTGCAAAGAAAAAACGACAAGAGACTACACCCATCCTCATACAAAGGCTGCTTACAAGCAAATGACGCAACCGACAGGCGTGAAAAAAAAAATCAAATTTCCCATAGTAATGTTTGTCAATATATTGTCAAAAAGTGTTGATGAATTCCTAGTTATCCTAGTTGGATGAGTAATTACTGGATACAATCCCATACAAAATACAGAATCAATAAATTCATCTATATGTGACTGACTATGAGGATTGAGGAAATTCATATTGAAATCTCCACAGATAAACAAAAGCTTATTATTTTTTAAAGGTATTATACATATCTGTCAATTTATTCACAAAATATTTGTGTTTGATTCAGGATCTCTGTAAATACAACTTATGATTATGTTTTTTGATTTTTCACATTTAATTTACACTGAGACACATTCCATGACATTGTCAAAAGAAAAGGACATATTAACAATTTCACACTGATAACTAGAACTGACATAAAGTGCCACGCCACCACCCCTTTTATTCATCCTATTAACAACAAAAAGATTATAACCATCGAGCTGGACCGTGTCCATGTGCTCATCCCTCACCACTCTCTGTAACCGCAATGACAGAAATCGGATTATTGACACTTTTTAAACAATCCTGAATTCTGGGCAAATTCATAGGAAGACTTCTACTATTAAAATGTATAATGGAGAAAGAACCGTTTATCATGGAACAGTTCTTAAGTTGTTCCTCGGTAAAGTAATTACAGTGGTGAGTACCGTAGTTTCTGCACCATAAGGCGCACCGGATTATAAGGCGCGCCCTCAATTAGCGGGTACTTAACCCTTACAAAAGGCGCACCGGATTATAAGGCGCAGCCTCAATTAGCGGGTACTTAACCCTTACAAAAGGCGCACGCTAAAACATATAGTCTACAAAAAAAAAAAAGGTCACGGAAGCAAAACGGTGAGTTTATTTGAACTTTTTAACAACTTTGAACTACCGGTATTTAACAATATGGTACTCATTATTTTTTATTATGGTTCTGTCACAAATCCATCGAAGTCTTCATCTTCTGTGTCTGAATTGAACAGCTGGTCTTGTAGCTGTGGCCACCTCTCTTTGTTTCTGCGGAAACTCCGTTTGGTCTTTTTAACTTGGTGCAGTTCATTTTCTTGTTTCCTCTCGCAGCTGCTCTATTCCCATGAACAACCGTGTAACTGATAGCCTGCAGTTTTAATTGTGCCTCGTAAGCATGTCTCTTCGCTGGCGCCATTTTCGGGGGTCCTTAGACAAACAAATGTTTTGCAGGATACCTGTAGTATACGGTAACTACCGGAGGAGTGGCGGAGGTAAGTGTACGTACCACGGACTCACGGACTCTTCTCTGATTGGTTTATCGCTCGCAACGTACGTACTCTACGCTACCAGCGTACGTACTTTACGTATTACGTAATGTTCTCCGATTGGTTTATCGCTGCCAGGGTACGTACTCTACGCTGCTAGCGTACGTACTTTACGTATTATGTCCTTGTGTCAGCGGGAAATGGTCTGATATTCCGACTGTCAAAGACAACGTCGGCCGTTTTTACAGATTTTGGAATTCAGTGCGCACATAAGGCGCACCAAATTATAGGGCGCACGGCTGATTTTTGTGAAAATTTAAGGCTTTTAGGTGCGCCTTATGGTGCGGAAAATACAGTAGTATTTTTAAGAAAAAAAAACAATCCGGATCTATATCGTAATCAATGCTATGAGATTTACGTTCAGAGTAATAAAACACTTTTAGATCAAGCTCCTGTGCAGAAGCAAGTTGAAAAGAATCAACTGACATCATAAAAGGGTTGTAATCGACAAACCAAAAATGTGGCTAAATATAACTATTTCATGTAAACCAGTATGTGATATGGATTTAGTCAAAAGTTGTCTCATAACAAAAAAGGAAAACAAAACAAAAAACATAACAAAATCCCTTCAGATAAACAATATCGAAACAATAAGGAACATTTTCCTCCATAAGGAGCAATCATTTAAAATTATCCAAATCCGCAAGCTCTCTTATCATTATAACCTTCGCTTCCTCCGGAGTTCCATTTAATTTGATCCACACTTTACAGTTCCTAGTCCATATCGCTTGTATTTTGTCTGCTTGCGAAGGACTCTGGCTTGTCTTGCAATCTCCGCAATTTTCTTTGTCAAACGCTCGTTCACATACACCGCGGTTCCTTTCAACTTTTTTGTTTGCCTTAACAATACATTCTTAAACTTTCTATTTACAAACCGGATGATGACAACCGGTTTCGTCTTTTTGTTTCTTCTTGCAACTGAATCAATCAGCAATATCAGTACTATTAATGCGGATGTCCTTGGAAGAAAAAACTGAACAACCTGTTGCTCCAGGGAATGAGTTTCTTCTCGCGTGTCATCTGCATTATCGGCACCGCTGCCCACAGCAGTGGCCTGAGAGTATGTCCGATGCTTAATGTTCAGTCCTGAAACAATTACTTCCTCCATCATCATTTGTTGCTCAAGGTCATCGACACGATGAAAATGGGACTCATACGCCCGAAAACATGGTAAATGTTTGCTGCAATATTGGCAAAAAAGATGAAATCTGGTAGTTTTAAGTTAATAAAATGATAAGCTGCCATCTGTCTAATCTATCTGTCGGTCTAGAGTTTTTACTGACATTATAGCCTGGAATTCAAAATTAAATTTTTCCAATCGCTTCGTTTGCTGAATTTTAACGTTCCCAGTTTGGGCTTCCGGAATAATCTCATTGTTTCCTGACCTAGTTAGAGTTATATGAAATACCGGTCCGTAATGTTCAACGTAAGGCCATGTGGCATAACGTTACAACAAAAACATTTATTGGTATATTAGTATTATACACTGGCTGCACCGGAAGTACAGCTGACTGTCAAGCTCAGTAAAATAAGGCAAAATAATGACAGTGGACCACCCCCAACAGTGGCTCTGATGTGACGGTATGTGGCAGGAGAATTCCACTGAGTGGTTTCTAAAATCTAGCTCTGGACAGACAAACATACAAACAAGCAGTCCTGATATCCACATAAGTGCCAATCACCCAGTGCAGAACAGAACAAATGTATAGTCTGTACTAACCCTTGGCACCCTGGGTAAACATTGATAAACTTAACACTGACAAGTGACACTTTTCTGCAGAAGGGTTTAACTTGAAACAATTCAGGAATTTGGACCTTTGGCCTTTTGACCCCTAAATTTTTTTCTATCTGAATATTTTGTGTGCCGAATAAAAACTGTCACTTGTAAAAGAAACCTGGACAATTATAAATTATAATTATAAAATCATCAGACTTCATGAGGTCATCATGTCTAATACACATACCAAGTTTAGTGACAATCAAGCAATTATGAAACAAGTTATCATGCTAAAGACTTTTACAAGGTATATTTCAGTGACCTTGACCTTTGTGCCCTAAATCAATAGGCTTCTTGGAGTCACCATGCCTAACACACATACCAAATTTGGTGGCATGCACACAATTAGGAAAGATGTCATTGTACTCAGATTTTTAGAGAGTATGCCCCAGTGACCTTGTCCTTTGGACTCCCAAATCAATAGGCTTCTTGGGGTCATTATACATAATAGATATGTCAAGTTTTGGTGACAATGGGGCCAGCACTACTGAAGTATCTAAGCGACTGACCGGTCCTGCACATCATGTCAAGCATTTTTTTTTTTATTTGAACAATTTAATTTCACATCAGTATTTGATCAACAACAGACATGCCACACAAAACACATGTACACCTGTAAAAATACCCAGATGATAATTGTGATTCAATAAGATAAGAATGCCCCAAAATCTACTGTTCTGAAAAGGAAACGGTGGTGTGAAGTGGATGATAATTTGCCTCTACTGTTGTTCTACACATTTAAATGTTTGTTAAAATAATAAACATAATATTAAGTCTTCAATTCAATTCCGCTCTTGTTTTGAGTGATATCAAGCCACGCAAAATGCTGTGATGGAATAGAGTAGTGTTCAGAATAATAGTAGTGCTATGCGACAAAGAAGATTAATCCAACAAGACCTGCATATCATGAATGCTTGGTCTTGTTGGATTTGTGAGAATCTACTGAATCTACTGGTACCTTGTTTCCCATGTAACAATAAGAAATATACTCAAAACCTGGATTAATCTTTTTAGTCACATAGCACTACTATTATTCTGAACACTACTGCATATATGGCCGTCTGGAGAGAGCAAGGGATCAGGAGGGAGACAGGAAGAGAGTCACTCTGCTCGGGGATTCCGCTCACACACACACACACACACACACACACACACACACACACACACACACACACACACACACACACACACACACACACACACACACACACACACACACACACACACACACACACACACACACACACACACACACACACACACACACACACACACACACACACACACACACATTCTCTCTTCCTCTGAATTTATTGTGTTTGGCCTCACTGTGGGATCCCTCACATCCTGTTGTCCTGTTTTATGAGAAATAACCTCTTTTGCTTTTGGTTCACTGTCTTACAAACAGCTGCCACTCACGTCACGAGTTACTGTTAAAAAACTGAATCAATGACCTGAGATGCTGATGTCACTGAGCGTGGTTAAAAGATCAAAGTGGCATAGTTTCCTGTGGACATAGCAATGAAAGAAATAAAACCACACGCATGCTGAGAGAGACAAAAAGAGAGAGAGTATGAAGAAGTGTCTGCTTCTGATAAACAAAACCCTTCCTGCAGTGCAGTGTGGACTTGCTTCTGTAGTATTTGAGTTTATCAATGTTAGTCCTGTGATACAATCAGAAATTAAAAAATTCTTTCTCTGATTTATTTTATTTCTGTGTGAAAATGGTCTCTTTCCCAGGTTCCATTCACTGCATATTTAGCCTAAACATGTCCCTCTTTCTTGTTTTCTTTCATAGTTAAACTCATACAAAATACTTTCTGCTGGGAGATATCACACTTATAAAGAAAGAAAATAACTGCTGTGATCCCATCACAAATAATTTACTTCTCTGATTCCCTTTTTCTGTGGAGTAATGTACCATCTCGCAAAAATGACAACCACACCTGCTCCTAATCCATCATCAATCCAGCAGCAGGTGGTAGACATGTCTATGGCATATTACGTAGGCCATGCTAAGTTTGCGGTTTAATTGATCTGGTGGATCAAAATTTACCAAATGTGCAAAGGACCGTTTTCATTACGTGGACTTATAATCAAGATGGTTGTATTTATTGTTTTGGAAGTACTGCGTTAACAAACTGGACAGGATCAATCAATCAATCAATTTTATTTATATAGCGCCAAATCACAACAAACAGTTGCCCCAAGGCGCTTTATATTTTAAGGCAAGGCCATACAATAATTACGTAAAAACCCCAACGGTCAAAACGACCCCCTGTGAGCAAGCACTTGGCGACAGTGGGAAGGAAAAACTCCCTTTTAACAGGAAGAACCCTCCAGCAGAACCAGGCTCAGGGAGGGGCAGTCTTCTGCTGGGACTGGTTGGGGCTGAGGGAGAGAACCAGGAAAAAGACATGCTGTGGAGGGGAGCAGAGATCAATCACTAATGATTAAATGCAGAGTGGTGCATACAGAGCAAAAAGAGAAAGAAACACTCAGTGCATCATGGGAACCCCCCAGCAGTCTAAGTCTATAGCAGCATAACTAAGAGATGGTTCAGGGTCACCTGATCCAGCCCTAACTATAAGCTTTAGCAAAAAGGAAAGTTTTTAGCCTAATCTTAAAAGTAGAGAGGGTGTCTGTCTCCCTGATCCAAATTGGGAGATGGTTCCACAGGAGAGGAGCCTGAAAGCTGAAGGCTCTGCCTCCCATTCTACTCTTACAAACCCTAGGAACTACAAGTAAGCCTGCAGTCTGAGAGCGAAGCGCTCTATTGGGGTGATATGGTACTATGAGGTCCCTAAGATAAGATGGGACCTGATTATTCAAAACCTTATAAGTAAGAAGAAGAATTTTAAATTCTATTCTAGAATTAACAGGAAGCCAATGAAGAGAGGCCAATATGGGTGAACTCATCCATTTATCTATCCATCTATCGAGAATATTTTCTTCTCCAAAGCCAAAAAAGAGAGAAGCAAGATGGTTTCCACCATAGGAACTCCAACCTGATTTGAGTACGAGGTCTGTTAGTAAAGTATCCGACATTTTTATTTTTTTCAAAAACCATATGGATTTGAATCACGTGTGATTGCATCAGCCAAGCTCGAACCTTCGTGCGCATGCGTGAGTTTTTTCACGTCTGTCGGTTGCGTCATTCGCCTGTGAGCAGGCTTTGTGTGAGCAGTGGTCCACCCCTCTCGTTGGATTTTTATTGTGAATAAATGTCTGAACGATGTTCAAATGTCTGAATGCAGGCTTTGTGTGACCACTGCTCACACAAAGCCTGCTCACAGGTGAATGACGCAACCGACAGGCGTGAAAAAACACACGCATGTGCACGAAGGTTCAAGCTTGACTGATGCAATCACACGTGATTGAAATCCATATAGTTTTTGAAAAAAATAAAAAGGTCGGATACTTTTCTAACAGACCTCGTATGTACCACATATTTTTTCTATGTCTAATTTTCAATGTATTACATTAACGCTGATTTTTTTCATGTCTGAGATATTTTTTTTCTTTTGCATTTGGTTTTTATTTAATTCGTCCTTGATTTATATTGTATAAGTCTATGTTGGCTGGGCACCTGACAAAATGAATCAATTAATCAACCAACCAATCAACAAAATCAACCAGAAAGTGTCTTAAGTGTCCACTCATTTCAATGTTAATTTATCACTTTTTCAGTGTTAACTTTAACAGTGACACAGCTTATTTACCACTGACAGTCTTAAATTAATACTTTTGAGGTGTTAATATAACACTGAAAATAGTGGACACATATAGACATACTGTAGTGTTAATTTAACAATGAAAATAGTGGACACATATAGACATACTCTAGTGTTAATTTAACACTGGCAATTTTGCTTTGAGAGATTCTTCTCGTCTGTACCACAAAGATTAAACTTGACTATGGTCCAGAGGTTGATGTTGCCACAAATAATGTCAGTGAATGTTCAGACACTCGCATGTAAGAACATAAGGCAGCTTTATTTTAATCACTATTAGTTTGTAACTAAAAACAGTTACGTCCTTCCAGCTTCTCCCTTGTTTGACCTGGTGTCACCAAAACAGATATGAAGTAGATCTGCATGGTGATAGTTTCAGCCCGGATGCTCTTCCTGACGCAACTCCATATTACATGGAAAAATGGGCTGGGGTGGTCTTGAACTGTAAACCTGCCACACCGGAAGCAAGCCCACTTAACTGCTTGGCAAACACCACCCCTGTGTAACTATAAAACACAGACTTGACCTTAATAACAGGCAAACACACACACACACACACACACACACACACACACACACACACACACACACACACACACACACACACACACACACACACACACACACACACACACACACACACACACACACACACACACACACACACACACCAGGAAGACACAGCGGCCGTCTTTTCAGCATGGTGAAAACAATAAGCAGGAACTAAGCCGGCAGCTGGGAATTTCACCTGAAAGCCACATAGTCTGGTCCCCAGGATCTAGTTCCTGTTAAAAAATGCCTTTTGTCATCCGATGGATTGTATCGAGCTCACGTTGCTGATGGACCTACATGGTTAACAAACCCAGTGTACTCTTCAAAACTACATGTCTACTACTGCAACAGGACAACAACAGACGGTCACATCACTAGTATTGGTGGAAATAGTAATAATGTTAGTAATTACAACGACGAATTATCAAATCAATCAAGAGTAGGGCTCTATGTCATTTACACTTACATGTAAATTCACTTGGACAATTCTTCAGTACAAGCTCTGTTGAGGATATCTTGACAAACCAACAAATAAACCTCAGAGATAAGATGCATTGCTGCTCGGCAATGAGCTTATTGATATGAAGAACCACAATGAAACTTGGTACATGACATATTCATCAATGCAAACTGTAACATGTATAAAAAAGCCTATATAGGCCTTGGTGCTGGAGCTAATCCCCAGATTCCATAGGGTGAAAGGAATTAGACTCTATGGCTGTTCCTTCCACATACCATATTTGCCCCTTGGGGGACCCAGGGCCAAGCATCATCCCAACCCCATTTTTTGAATAAAGTCAGTTAAACGCCCAACTGAAATTAAATTAAATTACATGAAATACATTTAATGAATGAGAAAAGGATAAAAAATGGACAGAATCAGGTTTGCGATTTGTGTATTTTGTGATATATTTTTTATTTGTGATAAAATTAGACAATTCATTGGAATTGGCTTCCCGATGTACGCGATATTGGTCATGCTTGTGCATTGGCCCACCCCTCTTCAGGCAGAAATTCATGTGGACAGCCTTGGACCCTCTGATGGGAGAATGGGGTGTAACTGCAAGCTTAAACTTTGTATCATAACTTCTCATTTGCTGGTTAACTTTCCTGACTTTTGAGTTGAGCTCTATTTTGGATGAACACTGTATCTCTCTGTCGGCACTGTAAGCTTGTTAAATGGGTTACTTCAGTCATGGCAGGTACACTTGCTATAGGTATTTGGTGCCTCGTACTGCTGTAGTGTACATGACATGTAAAGTCTAGACCCTGAATATAACATGAACCCATTTTTGTCAGATATATTTCCAAATGTGAAAAACTCAAAACTATATGGCATTTAATGTGGGTAATATCAGATCTGCCAATGGTCAAATCCAGGCAATTTTCTGGACCTTTTTTGCCACTGCCCAGAGTACAAATGAGAAAACAGCTCAAGTTTGCATAGGATGGCCACAGAGATTGCTTCACTTTCATACAGTGGAACTGAGTGGTGGTGCAAGTTGCATGGTTACTTCTTTGAAGCATCTTTAAAAAATAGATTTTTCATGTATTTTAATATAAATGATACAAACTTCAAGAAAAAAATGTACATGTTGAAATGATGGCATAGAATTATATTATTGAAAAGTAAGGATCTGCCTCTCCTACCTTGTTGGAGGCCATGTCACTGACAGAGCGGTAGGTCTGGATTGTCTCCAGCTGGTCCAGACACCAGTCCAACTCCTCCATCGTCTCTGTGGCCAACTTCTGGTAGGCCTCATCTGTCAACAAGCAACCAGCATACAGAAACACATGGTCCCGTCAGAGTGTGCACATGGAGCAGGAGTCATGCCTGGCCACTCCCAGGCAACGTTCACCCAGAGGTCTCGCTCTCAACGGTGGCTTCTGAGAGGGAGTGAACTCTCTACAGTGCTCCTTCACCGGGAGGGCATTCGACCGTGGGGAGCTGGTGGGGCTGGCAGCTGTGCACGAGCCCACATTCCCCACAGTAGGAGGCCGACAACTCATTCACATGAAGGCACGCGCTACACTCAAACACAGAATGCTAATTAAGTGCACGGAGCTATGCAGACTAATTCTGGTTGACCATCATTATTTAACCTAATCACAAGTGGACAGATAAGAGAACTCAGCAGTTAGTGATACTGCTTTGTTTGATTAGAACACTGTGTTAGTAATAGACCCAGGTGTGTGTGGCAAGGCTTCACATGACAGCATCAATGTGTGTTTCTGATATGTTCCCTTCTGATATGTTCCATACACAGTCATGGAACAAATCTGCCTCTTTCAGACTTTTAATCAAAGTAACCAGACAATAATACACTACTTTGAAGTGCTTGAAAGACCAAAAGAAACAACTGTCTGAAGGCTGTTTCACAACTATACACCAAATGAAGCAATTGCTTCAAAGATTCACTCATTCACTGTTTTGGAGTGTGTGAAATACTGAATGAAACAACTGATTCAGGAACTGAATCAATATTTTGAAATGTATGAAACAACAAATGAAGTAATTGCCTTAGTATTCACTAAAATGCACAAAACACTAAATGAAACAACTGCTTGACAGAACAATGAGAAAAGAAATGAGACAAATGTTTCAGAAAATAATTCAAACTGTATAATTCAAAGGCTCAGAATGCTAAATAAAACAGTTGGCTTTGAAAATGATTCACTGATTTGAAACACTTGAACAACTAAATGAAACAATTACCTTAGAATATAGTTCAGTGCTTTCATATACTCAAAATATTAAATGAAGCAAATATTCAGAAAATAATTCCCGCTTTTCAAAGGCTACATAACCAAATGATTCAAATGATTCAATTTTGAAATGACAGACACAAAGTGGCACAATTGCATTTGAAAGTGATTCAGTGTTTGGAAAGGCTCAAACCACTGAATTAACTTATTGCTTCAGAAAATGTTTTGAACATGCTCAGTTTATGATATTCGTGACACCTAGTGAGCAGTGGAGGTCCTTTTGGTTCAGAAAATGATTATAGCTTTGAAACACTCAATAAGCTGAAAGAACCAATTGCTTAAAACAAAGGCTGACTCTTTCAAAATGGCCAAAACACAACTTTGTGGACAATTTCCAATAGGAATCACTTGCTATGCAGCTGCGTGACAGCATTACAGAATGTTTTAATGGGTCTATTAATCTCTACTGAGCCAAGAAACATTTTAAATTTTGGTGTGAAGTAGAAACAGTTACAACCAAATTATACTATATCACTTTATCTGTACTGTATTTATTGTTTAGGCATTGTTGCTTGTTTTTATTTCTTAAACGTTATTATGTTGGCCAAGCAGGTTGCGTTTTCAGCAACTGTGAGTGAGATAACTTATTGGCTGTTTGACCACATTGACCATTTGTCCCACTTTACAGTCCACTGTATGCTTTACATAATTTTAGTTACAATTTGGTTCCATTCATCATTCATTTGGGTTCCATATGTTTCATTCCTCTAAAGGACCCCACTAACTTTTTGTAAAAATGTATTCATGATATGAGGATGCTATCTACAGGTGGATTTTGCCTTAACTATTGTCTATTTAGGTGTCATAGAATAACAAAGCCTTGTTTAATGGATCATTCCATCTTCCATTGAATGAAAATGTTGCTTCCATTGTACTCATTAACATTCATTATTTGTATGAGATTTGCACTTTGCGGTAGAATAGAAATGATTATATAACAGCTGAGTGGATCCTTGTGATTTGATTGGTGCTTTGTATGTCACATGACAGATTAATTCATCCCATTTGTGTTGCATTGCATTCATAGTGCGGCTCGGTTCCATTTACAGTGCAAATTTGGTTCCATACATTTGGTACCATTGCACTCTCACATGCACGCGCACATTCACGGCCTCGTGCACACGCGCACATGTGATCGCGCATACACACGTGCGCACGAGTATGCGTGCACGCGCGAGCATGCTCGTGCACGCGCATAAACGCCCTGTGCATGCGCACACATGCTCGTGCACGTCGCAAAAACGTACTCGTGCCCACGCACGCACACACACAAAACAAATCCACTGTGCTGCCTGGAGGTTGTTAACAGCAAGAGAGAACAAAAGCTGGACTCATTTTTGACGTGATTTTTTTATTTATTAATTTTTTTTGCTGCACTGAGGACGTATACAGTCTTATTTTTGTTGTTCACGCACGCACAAGCGCCGACCAGGTTGCGTGTGTGTGTGTGCGCGCGCGGGGGGACATGACTCTCCTGAGACATAATTTGAGCTAACTAACACTGCTAATTCTTGTAAGATACACAAAACAAATCCACTGTGCTGCCTGTTAGGAGGAAGAGAAAGAAAACCTGGACTCATTTCTGACGTGACTTTTTTTTTTTGCTGCACTGAAGAGGTACAGCTGGACCGAGTCGGTTGCGTGGGCGCACGCACGGGACAGCGACATGATGATTTGATTGAGTTAACTGACGCTGCTACACACACACACACACACACACACACACACACACAAAATTCACTCCCCTGTAAGCCGTCTGGATGCATGAAGAGCTGCTAACATGAAACACTGATGTGATTTTTGGCTGAACTGAGGAACTACACAAAGTCTTTTTTTTTTTTTAATGGAAGTCCGAAGTCAGTGCACAGCATCACTGGACTACACGTCACAGTGTAACACCAAAATGTAAGTCCCTTTTCTGTTGTTTATAAATTAATAAAATATCAAATGACAATGATCTATTTTAGCCGTTATATAAAACAAATAATGAATGTTTTTACATTCTTTCAATAGTACGAATATTTACTTCGGTGAAATTTCACCTCATGAAATATTCATACCATTGAACTGATAAACATTCATTATTTGTATATAACTGTACCCTACTTCTTATAATTCATCAAGCTGATTCAGATCACCTATTTCAATGAGTTTTTACTGTAATTTATCCAGATCTTTATCTGGATCTGCCTGAATTATCATTTGCTGACTGTCACTGGGAATTAATTCATGTGACAGTTTTCCTCTGGATCAGTGGATTAAATTTTGAGAATACCAATCAAAAAAAAAAGGGCAAAGTAAAAAAAAAAAAAAAGAAAAGCTGCAGAATCCAAGCTGCTGATGAAGTATAAGATGCAACCGGTTCTTTTTCTTGATAACAAATGACAATTCCCACATGATTTGTGGAAACTGGATGAAAAATTACTGGCAAAACAAATACTGGTAATCACATAACCTGTTCAGGTGAGATTTTTAGGGTATAGTACAGCCAAGTGCAACCAAATCAGATTCTTATTAAAAAAAAGTCAAGCAGACAATCAGCTGTATGAGTCTTGTATGTGTCCGGTGGTGCATGTGGAAAAACAGGCAGAGGACTGAAATATTCTGGCAGAATATTCCAGCCACTTTTTTCAGAACAATCTACTGCATATGTAGTTTGGGGTCTGTGTTGGAAATCAAAGGTCAGTGTGTGTCGTGGTGGCTGGTGGGGCTGGACAGTGCACACACACACACACACACACACACACACACTTGTCTGGCGCCCTGTGTTTTGTATACTGCGGGTCTCCTAGCAGCGGAACACAACATGGCAGGCGGGTGTACACTGCAGTGACCTTAGCACGGCCGCTCAGAATGTGTCCCCCTTCTCTGATCTCCTCACCAAAGACACCAGCCTGTTTGCTCTCCCAAACATGAGAGGCACCTGGCAGCTTGCCCACTGCCTCCGATCAGGGCACAGAGCACACAGTCACACAGTCAGCGAGGTCCACGCCGACTCAAGTTCTGCACAGTTGTTCCGTTTCTTTTCATGTAGCACATGTAAAATCCAGAATTGTACTTCCCAACAAGTTTTCTTATGCACACTTTTGATCTGCTCAGACATGAAGTAACGCAGCAGACATCAAAACAACAAGCACAATACTAGGGAAAAATGTAACCATGCTTAAACCTTTCAAATTTCAGAAAACTTAGAAAATTTAGTTTCTACCAAAATCCAAGTGTGAAAATGTAGCCTTATTTGTGTAACATGTTGCACAATTACAGCTCATTTTATTGAAGAGGACATATTTATCTGGGAGGAAATTGCACAGTGAATACTGTCTTTTCCTTCATCACCATCATGTGATGTAGGGCTGAAACGATTCATCAAGTAATTTGAATAATTCGATTACAAAAAATGTTTGAGGCAAATTCTTTGGCTTGAGGCTTTGTTTAAAGCTGTAGTACATACGCCAGGCCTGTATGTGGCGCTGTAACACTCCCACAAAAAACAGAGAAGACCATAGCGCTAATCAATGTAGCAGGCGATGCTACAAGTTTGCAAAGCCACACGCTGAGTAAAATAAAGCCTTTTAAGAGAAAGGGTCCGCGGATCGTCTGAAACGGACTTATTGTGCATTTTAAGTGAAGCAGTGTGTTTGTATACGAGGTCTGTCCAAAAAGTAACGGACCTTTTTATTTTTTTCAAAAACTATATGGATTTGAATCACGTGTGATTGCATCAGCCAAGCTTGAACCTTCGTGTGCATGCGTGAGTTTTTCCACGTCTGTCGGCTGCGTCATTTGCCTGTGGGCAGGCTTTGAGTGAGCACTGGTCCACCCCTCCCGTCGCATTTCTTTTGTCTGAGAACTTGCTGAGAGACTGCCGCTTTGCTCCAGGAAATTTTTTTCAGAAACTGTTAGAGACAGGCAGTTGGAAACCATTCGATAGATTCAGTTGGATATCGGTGAAGATTCTGTCAGCGTCACACGGATTATGGACTGTTAAAACCTTTTTAAAGACGGCCCACAGCGGCGGAGGGCACGCGGCGCGCCGTGCAGCCATTCAACAGGCTGGATCGACCAGATCATTTTCTAAACTGAACGCTGTGTTGATCCGGGACATCATGTGACTACCACAGAAATGGCAACAGAGCTGGACATAGCACTTTTGCGGCACATTTCACTGTTACAGGAGATTTTGTAATGAAAGACGTGCGGAGGATTCCGCGCGTTGGCACGGAGCCGCTCAGGATGCACAGCAAAAAAAAAAACACCTCCGTGTTGGAAACCATTCAGAAGATTCAGACGGCTTTCGATGGCTTTCAGTCGAGTGAGTATCCAAGAAATTGTGTAACAGCTGGACATGCCACAACATGTCCTGTGAAACTTCCAAGACGGAGGTGTTTTTTTGCTGCGCGTCCTGAGCTGTCAATGAGCCAATAGAGGCAAACATGCAAATGGACCAAGTCTGTTACTTCTTTAACAAAGCAGGCAAATTAATATGTCATTTATACATTTATAAAAAAGCAACAGTTGTAAATTTCATATCCGGTATTTTACTAATGTATTAAAGAAAAACAAGATGATACGGACTTAATATGATGCCATCCATCCATCCATCCATTTTCTTCTGCTTTATCCGGAGTCAGGTCGCGGGGGCAGCAGCTCAAGCAAAGCTGCCCAGACCTCTCGATCCACACACACCTCCCCCAGCTCCTCCGGGGGAACCCCAAGGCGTTCCCAAGCCAGCCGAGAGATGTAGTCCCTCCACCGCGTCCTGGGTCTTCCCCGGGGCCCTCCTCCCAATGGGACATGACCGGAACACCTCTCCAGCGAGGTGTCCAGGGGGCATCTGCAAAAGATGCCTGAGCCACCTCAACTGACTCTTTTCTACGTGGAAGAGCAGCGGCTCAACTCCGAGGTCCTCCCGAGTGACCGAGCTCCTCACCCTATCTCTAAGGGACCGCCCAGCCACCCTGCGGAGGAAACTCATCTCGGCCGCTTGTACTCGCGATCTCATTCATGAGCCAAATCTCATGACCATAGGTGAGGATCGGAACGTAGCTCGATCATTAAATCGAGAGCTTTGCCCCCCTACTCAGCTCTCTCTTCACCACGACGGTCCGATACAGCGACTGCATCACTGCAGATGCTGCACCGATCCGTCTATCGATCTCACGCTCCATCCGTCCCTCACTCGTGAACAAGACCCCGAGATACTTAAACTCCTCCACTTGAGGCAAGGACACTCCACCGACCTGAAGAGGGCAAAGCACCTTTTTCCGGTCGAGAAGCATGGCCTCGGATTCAGAGGTGCTGATTTTCATCCCGGACGCTTCACACTCGGCTGCAAACCGCCCCAGTGCACGCTGAAGGTCCTTATTTGACGAAGCAAACAGAACCACATCGTCCGCAAACAGCAGAGACGAGATTCTGTGGTTCCCAAACCAGACCCACCCTACACCCTGGCTGCGCCTAGAAATTCTGTCCATAAAAATAATGAACAGAACCGGTGACAAAGGGCAGCCCTGGCGGAGGCCAACGTGCATTGGAAACAGGTTTGACTTACTACCGGCAATGCGAACCAAGCTCCTGCTGCGGTCGTACAGGGACCGGATAGCCCTTAGCAAAGGACCCCGGATGCCGTACTCCCGGAGCACCCCCCACAGGGTGCCCTGAGGGACATGGTCGAACGCCTTCTCCAGATCCACAAAACACATGTGGACTGGTTGGGTGAACTCCCATGAACCCTTGAGCACCCGATGGAGCGTGTAGAGCTGGTCCAGTGTGCCGCGACCAGGACGAAAACCACACTGCTCCTCCTGAATCCGAGGTTCGACCATTGGTCGAATTCTCCTCTCCAGTACTCTGGAACAGACCTTACCGGGAAGGCTGAGGAGTGTGATCCCCCTATAGTTGGAACACACCCTCCGGTCCCCCTTCTTAAACAGAGGGACCACCACCCCGGTCTGCCAATCCAGAGGCACTGTCCCCCATCGCCATGCGATGTTGCAGAGGCGTGTCAACCAAGACACAACATCCAGAGACTTAAGGTACTCAGGACGGATTTCATCCACCCCAGGAGCCTTGCCACCGAGGAGCTTTCTAACCACCTCAGTGACTTCGGCCTGGGTAATGGATGAGTCCGCCTCTGAGTCCCCAGTCTCTGCTTCCTCTTTGGAAGACGTGACGATGGGATTGAGGAGATCCTCAAAGTATTCCTTCCACCGCCCGACAATATCCCCAGTCAGGGTCAACAGCTCCTCACCTGCACCGTAAACAGTGCTGGTGGAGAGCTGCTTCCGCCTCCTGAGGCGTCAGACGGTTTGCCAGAATCTCTTTGAGGCTGACCGATAGTCCTCCTCCATGGCCTCCCTGAACTCCTCCCAGACCTGAGTTTTTGCTTCTAAGACCACATGGGCTGCGGCACGCTTGGCCTGCCGGTACCTGTCAGCTGCCTCCGGGGTCCCACCTACCAACAGGACGCCTTCTTCAGCTTGACGGCATCCCTTACTTCCGGCGTCCACCACCGGGTTTGGGGATTTCCGCCGCGACAGGCAGAGACCTTGCGACCACAGCTACGAGCGGCCGCATCGACAATGGAGGTGGAGAACATGATCCACACGGGCTCCATGTCTCCAACCTCCCCTGGGATCTGGGAGAAGCTCTCCCGGAGGTGGGAGTTGAAGACCGTGCTGACAGAGGGTTCAGCCATTCGTTGCCAGCAAACCCTCATGATACGTTTGGGCCTGCCAGGTCTGACCAGCTTCCTCCCCTCCCAGCGGATCCAACTCACCACCAGGTGGTGATCGGTCGACAGCTCTGCCCCTCTCTTCACTCGAGTGTCTGAGACACGTGGCTGAAGGTCAGATGATACAACTACAAAGTCGATCATCGACCTCCGGCTCAGGGTGTGCTGGTGCCACGTGCACTTATGGACACCCTTGTGCTCGAACATGGTGTTCATGATGGGCAAACTGTGACTAGCCCAGAAGTCCAACAAGTGAACACCACTCGGGTTCAGATCGGGGAGGCCGCCCACGTGGGCATTGAAATCCCCCAGGAGAACAATGGAGTCCCCAGTCGGAGCGCTATCTAGTACCCCTCCCAGGGACTCCAAAAAGGTCAGGTACTCTGCACTGCCGCTCGGCCCGTAGGCCGAGACAACGGTGAGAGACCTGTCCCCGACCCAAAGGCATAGGGACGCGACCCTCTCATTCACTGGAGTGAACGCCAACACATGGCGACTGAGCTGGGGAGCAATAAGCAATGCGACCCCAGCTCTCCGCCTCTCCCCGTGGGCAACGCCAGAAAAATGAAGCGTCCAGCCCCTCTCCAGGAGTTGGGTACCAGAGCCCAAGCTGTGCGTGGAGGTGAGCCCGACTATCTCTAGTCGATATCTCTCAACCTCCCGCACAAGCTCAGGCTCCTTCCCCCCCAGCGAGGTGACATTCCACGTCCCAACAGCCAGGGGCTGTGAGCATGGACCGGGCCGCCGGGCCACCCGCCCTCGACCGCCACCCAATCCTCTCTGCACCCGACCCCCATGGCCCCCTCTGCAGGTGGTGAACCCACAGGAGGGCGGGCCCACATCACTCTTTCGGGCTGAGCCCGGCCGAGCCCCATGGGAATCTAATATGATGCCTTAGATTCCAAAACAATAACTAGATCAAAGGTTCTCAGAGCATAGCGATGCCACACTCACATCAGGCATGGAGGGAAAACGTTCAATAACAATAAAATGTCTCAACTTAATAAAATTTGCTATATATATATATATATATATATATATATATATATATATAGTCAGATGTATCAAACGCTTCGGTGAGGTGAGAACTCATTCCCTCATGACTTCTGCATCTGACTATCTGTGAGGAAATTAGCAGTTAAAGAAAAGCACCAGAATTACTAGAATCCTCACAGTGATGTAACCTTTATGATGATGTAGGACAAAGAAGTTGAAAATGTAACCAGGCAATGGCAACATGTGTCAAAGTGAGACTGTGTACTGTAATGGCCATAGACGGACTAAAGGAAACAACATTTAAAACCTTGTTGCAATCCCCCCCCCCCTCACACACACACACACACACACACACACACACACACACACACACACACACACACACACACACACACACACACACACACTCTGAGTGTAAGATGTCAGAGGGGATTTCCACCGCCTCCCCCTCCACCACACAAAGACGGCTGTCATCAAAGCCTGTAGAAAAACACACATTCACTGTCCGTCATCATCATCACTACCAGTTTAGTATTTCAAGAATTCTTGCATTGCACGATAACCTATTAAATCTGTTTTATGGATTAAATACTGTGAATGTGTGATGAAGATTCAAATTTCACCTTCAGAGTGGATAGAAAGAGAAAAATCAACGTGAGATCCAAGCGTAACATCTGTGCTAATCAAATGGGCAAAAATATACAAACTGGTTGATATAAACTGGTATACTAGAAAAAAAACACCTATCTGGTCACATTTCTTCACATATTACTATATGATTAACTTGCCATTGGCTCAATCAAATCAAGTCTGGGAGCATAAGCTATGTCAAGGCGTCACTGCATCAATCACACCACAGAACAACCCTGGGTCCTGGATGGCAACCACCCAGGCAACCTATCTGTCACAATCTAGGTGAAACATGGGCGGCCGCTTGGCATTCTCCAGCATTCATCCTCAACACTCAGGCACCTGTGTACTGGATCATGTGCTGGGAGGTGATGGTCTAGTAGTGAAGCATTGGGCTTCAAACCCCTGCCAGGCCGGACAATCACTAAGGGCTCTTGGACAAAGTCCGTAATCCCCAAGTTGCTCTCCGTGTGTAATGAGCACCTTGCGTGGCAGCACCCTGACATCGGTGTGTGTTTGTCTGTGTGAATGGGTAAATGTGAGGCATCGGTGTAAAGCACTTTGCGCTTCTGATTGAGATGGAAAAGTGCTACATAAATGCAGTCCATTTATTCTACCTAAAGAAATGTGCCACATTGGCTCCCTAAGTAGCCATTCATTGGGCATAAAATCATTCCATTGGTACCTAAGGATCCTCCAAAAAGACCTACTTCCAAAGACAACCATGTCACTTTAGGTTTACTGATGACCATACGAGACTCAACCATTGAGTCAGACAGAAAACACCAGGACCTGAAAGACTTAAGCCCCGGTCACATGGCACTAACGAAGGACACCAAAGAAACAAGAAATCTGGACTTACATCAACTTTCGGAGACATCGTTTAACCATCGTCCAGCTTTGTTCCTGTAGCTGGTACTTCGTCAGAATTTTCAAACTGTTGAAAAATGTGAACGAATCCTGACAACAACCTCAATTCGTCTATTTTTGTTTTGCTTGCGGTCTTGACGGTTCCTCATCATTTGCATAGTTCCTGTGTCGCCGGCGTTCTGTTTGATTGTCATCCAACTTTGTCCAACCTCCCAAGTCTGACGTCTTGCACGAACGTTGATGATATCTGAATGGATCAATAACTAAAGCTCAGACAAGCTGAACGTGACTCGTCCATGTGTGAGCCGTAAAGCAAGCAATGTTTACATATAGAAACAATAGCGGCAAGAACGTTTTATCAACTACTGTAAGTATTTACACACTTTGCAGCCATCTCTGGCTGGAATGTGCATGTGTGCACGCACACTGCAGCCATGAAGACAAACCTGTTGTCAAGACAACTAGATCTCAAACCTGCAGGTGCTGTGCAGAGCATAGGGTGGCTGCAGAAATGATAACAGACTGTGGCACTTGGCCTGATACCCGCTGCCAAGTCACGTCATCATGAATGTTTTGTTTTGATTTTGTTTAAAGCATCAAGGTCACTGTTCGCTTCGTGTGTCTTTTGTTAGCTTTGGTTTTGTTTCATTCTTTTATGTGCTCTGAACTCGCAGGCTTTTCGGTGATGGAAGAAGTCCAGGCACATTTGTCCAATTTTTCTCGACAATTTGTGACTTTTTTCCTTCGTTCAGCTATCACCGTGTGCTGTGTGACCGGGCTATTAGACCTTCATTCTCTTGCAAAAATGTCACTATGGCCAAACACCTGTTTCCAGTGACCTCATGACTCTTCCCAGGAGTTTCAAAAGCCAATGACCCAGAGACATGCCTGTTACTGCTGAGGTGTCTCATTCCTTTTCATTAATTCCTTTGTCAAGCAATTTTTAACCTCGATGATACACTAATTTTACAGTTGAAAGGCTTTGTGTTTCCCAAAAGTTCAAAGTTTGCACAGCATGAACACAGTGAGAGAGAAAGAAAAAGAGAGCTGGGAGAGCGAAAGCGAGAGAGAGAGAAAGCAAACAAGAGACACAAAGAGGGAGGGAGAAAGGGAGAGAGACAGAGACAGAGAATGTAATTTTTACTCTGTAACACTTGCTTTGACAATGTAAACATATGTCTCCCATATCAATAAAGCTCCACTGAAATTAAAAATTGAGGAGAGACAGACAGAAAGAGTGCTGTCTTTTCTCTTTAAGTCTATAAAAATAAGGCTATAAAAGTCTATAAAAATAAAAGTACTTAACTCTTTCAACCAAAACATAAAATCTAGGCTTTTATCTTAGATGCACCTTCTGGCAAATTGTAGCTGAACTTTCAGGTCTCTTTTTTAAGAAAATCCTCATATAAAAGCAACAATAATGATAATAATAATTTTAAAGCAAACAGAGTTTATAATTAAATTAATTTAACTTCATTTATATGGCGCCAAATCACAACAAAGTTACCTCATGGCACTTTACACAAGTAAGGTCTAACCTTACCAATACCATTCCAATACCAGAGAAAAGTATCGGTATCAGCAGATATCCAAATTCAGGTGTCGGGATTGGATCGGAAGTGAAAAATTGTGGATCGGTGCATCCTTAATTGTGCCCCTGTTCTGTGGAATGATCTCCCCACATCAATAAAACAGTCAGATTCTGTAGAGACTTTCAAGTCCAGACTTAAGACGCACTTATTTTCCCTTTCGTATTGCTAGCATACTGGCATAGTATGTCACTATGCTTTTTACTCTTTTAAATTAATTTTATTAGGAAACAGAGCGGGCCGCAGCCTCAACTTTATCTATATTCTGTCTTTTAGTGAAGCTTGGGGCTAGTGGCCGGCAATCACCTTAGTATTTCTTCTGTTTTTCTTGTTGCTTAATGTTGACAAATTATACTGTATTTGTTGTCTCTCTGATGCCTGATTCTGTTTGTTCTCTCTGAGGTGCGGCTCCATCCAGAGATGGGTGTGGTGTCTACTTCTGAAACCCTCCTGTCCTGTGCACCGGCAACATTTCCTGTATATTCGTTTTGTGAACTGTTTTGTAATTTGTGGTGGTAGCATGGCCCAAGCAGAGGGTCACCCCTTTGAGTCTGGTCTGCTTGAGGTTTCTTCCTTAAATCATCAGAGGGAGTTTTTTCTTACCACTGTCACCTGTGTGCTTGCTCTGGTGGTTGGTAAGGTTAGACCTTACTTGTGTAAGGCAACTTTGTTGTGATTTGACACTATATAAATGAAAATAAATTGAAAAATTGAAATGAACATATCTTGCGAACACAATGAGAAAATAAAATGTGATTTTCTGAAAAGTAATTCTGCTCTGCTGTGGAGAGCAAAGACCTCTGATGTCAAAACAAGTTGAAAATTAGTGCCACAATCATCTGCATACTTTGTTTGAAAAAGGAATTTCTTGCCAGTGAGGTGAGCATGACACTCAGAAGCTTGTAACAATGCTTTAATATAACTGAGGGTGTAAAAACACCAACTTATTATTCAAACTTTGTGGAGATAATCTATTTCTTTAAATCTAAATATAAACTGTATCTTGTATTATTTACTGAGATTTATTTCAGGGAAGATTTCTTTAATTAATCGCTTTTCACCTCATTTCTTTTATGCTCATTTTTGAAATTCTCAGTTGAGCTGATTTGTCTCTTCTGCATTTCTATTAAAAAAAAAATCTTCTTTTTTATTTAGTAGCTTATGACTTTATGAGAGTCTTCTTTGAAGCAGATGAAAAAACACTCAAATGCTGACAGAGTATAAGACATATGATGCTGCTGGCTGATTCAGCAAGCGTGAGTGTGCCTACAATGTGTTTATGTGAGCAAGCAAGCGAGAGAGAAAGAGAGAATGAGAGCGAGAGAGCTGCATCCTCTCACAGGGAGCATTTTTCTGCATGTGATGTGATGGTTGGAGGTCTGCAGCACATTATCAGCAACCAAAGGCTTTGGCATAACTGGTTTATCACAGTTGGATTGGATGACATGCTGGAGTTGAAATATTTACACGCAATGTACATGCTCGAGCACATACTGTGCCGACTGTGGCTTTTAAATATGAAGTTCAAAAACAGTGTGATCCTAGTTCATTCACTTGTGTTGTAATGTTTGCACATCAAATGCACTGGAACATTTCAAAACATTTGTTTGGAATCTGATGGTGACATGCTGAGGCACCATTCGATATGGAGTCTGGAACAATGTTTCAAAACAGGTTTTGAAATATTCCGGAGCAGTGTTTCAGCTTAGTGTCATTAATTTGCAGAACTGCCAGTAAGTTTTGGCACCATCTCCAGCCACATGTTCTATCTATAATTTAATTCCAGTTTTAGTTTCTCCTTCTGTTGCATATTTTTCCTCACATATTTTTCCCTGTAGTGATGTCATCATTTTCATATGAACACTGAAACAATGCTCAAAGCAGGTTTCAAAGCGTTACAGACTAGTGTTTCCAGTTAGATGTTGTTAACTTGTAGAACCAAGAAAAAGTTTTGGCACCATCCCCAGCCACACATTCTATCTATTGTTTAATTCCAGTTTTAGTTTCTCCTTCTGTTGCATATTTCCTCACATATTTTTCCCTGTAGTGATGTCATCATTTTCATATGGTCACCGAAACAATGCTCAAAGTAGGTTTCAAAATATTACAGACTAGTATTTCGAGTTACATGTCGTTAACTTGTAGAACCAGAAAAAAGTTTTGGCACCATCCCCAGCCACACATTCTATCTACTGTTTAATTCCAGTTTTAGTTTCTCCTTCTGTTGCATATTTCCTCACATATTTTTACCCAGTACTGTTGTCTTCCTTTTCATATGGACACTGAAACAATGCTCAAAGCATGTTTCAAAATATTACAGACTAGTGTTTCGAGTTAGACGTGGTTAACTTATAGAAACGAGAAAAAGTTTTGGCAATCTCTCCAACCACAAGTTCTATCTATTGTTTAATTATAGGTAAGGTTTCCTGTTTTATTGAGGTCTTCTTTTGATATAGACTTGAAGCAATGTTCAGAACAGGTTCCCAATAAAATCCAGAGCAATGTTTCGCGTCAAACATCACTAATTTGTAGAATCAACAAAAGCATTTTCCACCATCCCCAGGCACACACTCTATCTGTTGTGAAACTCCACCTTCAGTTTCCCATTATGCTGCATATTTTGCCTAAAATATACCCACATGGTAAGAAATCATGGTTCTCTTTGTGACTGCTAGCTAGTTAGCTCAGAGGAGCACAGCAATGAGTACATAATGTATAAAGTGTTTGGGAACTGGCCGCATACTTGAGTTCCAGCTGTTCATAATTTTCAATAATTTATCCAGTTTCCACTAGTAATGACCCCTAACTTGTTTACTAATGATTGTGAAGGTAGGCGCTTCCACTAATGATCCAGCAGGTGGTGGTAACATCACATAGGACACTACAGTGGCATAGCGGTTAGCACTGTTGCCTCACAGCAAGAAGGTCATGGGATCGATTCCTACCTGTGGCATTTCTGTGTGCAGTTTGCATGTTCTCCCTGTGTTTGCGTGGGTTTCCTCCGGGTGCTTCCGGCTTCCTCCCACATTTAAAGACATGCAGGTTAGGTGGATTGGAAACTTTATAATTGCCCAGGTCTCTCTTGCAAAAGAGATCTTGATCTTAATCGGACTAACCTGGTTAAATAAAGGTTAAATGATATTGAAATAGGCAAAACAAAAGTTGCTTTTTTGATATATCCAATGCATCAATGTTCACCAGAAGGAAAAGAGTTTGTCATTATATGTCCTTTTAATAATTGCTGACTGTTTTTGAGTTATTACCAACACAAGCTGCCTAGGATGTACCCCCCCACTCAATCATCTCCATTTTGACTCTCTAAAGCTTATGGTATTACCAAAAACAAGCACAAAGCCATTGACAGACAAGCTCCTCCACTGTCACAGAAACTCATGGTGTTGACAGGTGACGTGATTCACTTCCAGCAAAGCAGCATAAACGCGCCAGACAAACAGAAACCAAACACTGACGTGAGCTGCTGGTCAGCAGAGCCATTCTTCAGAATGACACAGCTATCTTTACAAGAAACCGTATGGCTTGATATGAAAAGCTGCAGGCGGTTACAACATTTCCTCAAGCAGAGAGAGCTGACGGTCAGCCAATGGGTATCGCCATTTTAGGAGCTGAATTATGACTCTTACAGTGTTGCAAAAGCCACCACTAGCAGGCAGCATGAGAAATGTGGAGAAAAGGTGGTGGTTATTTCAGAGGATGTCATGCAGCGCTGCAATCACTATGACAAACGTTTTTGCATTCTGAGAAGTGACAGGATTACTTCATCTGCATCTGTCCTTCATTCATGTACAAAGAGGACCTATAAAGATTTTGTTGACCTGCGATGGGAGAATTAATAACTGGACATTCTGATGCAATGGAGACTTTTCACATATTTCACCACTTGTTTCAACACGGTTTCAGTGGATCAATAACTGATGAATTTATTGGCTTTTTTCCCGGTTTGTTACACCCTGCAGACACATCACGGTGACACATTTTGGATGCTCGGACTGATTAGGAATGCTGGTGCGTACTCTAATGAAACAAGCAAATCCCACAATTCACTACAAGTTCTGTTAAATTTGACCTCAACCTTTTCAGTGTGACCCTGGTCAGGTTTGCTCATGACCATAAAGTCTTGTAATGGACTGGTTAAAGAGTTCATATGACACTTCAGGTATGTAGGTCTACAGGTGACCTACATTCTTAAAGAAGAAAAAATCTTAAAGATGACTTTCTTTTTGTACCTGTTGCTTTAAATAGAAAGACGCTATTGTTGTCTAGGCCCTCACTCCATTCAAGAGCAGCCAACACTTTCTTTATTTCAGACACCCAGTATGTCCTAACGTTGGTTATGGGGCTATTCCAGAGCGCCGTTCCTTCCAGTTTAATCTCAAATACCAAATCGGGGCATGTTTTGAAGAATCATAGTAACTTGTTGACCCATCTTTGTCCATCTTGAACAAACTTGGTATACGTAGTAGTTACGGCTATTATCTGCACCAAACTTGAAATCGGATCCAAATTTGAACTGTTCAAAAATGTCATCCTGATTCTTGAAATTGTTGATAGTACATGGTAACATCCAGGAATCCACAGTCTTAACAGTTTCAATCATGTTTAGATGACTATAAACTGGGTTTTCCTAGTGAGTACTGCTTGAAACGACGCTAACAAGGCTCATCGCTGAGCGTGACACTAACTTCGTGAAGTTCAAAATTTAGCTAAAATAGCACAGGGAGATTTGTGTAGGAAGTACTACAAGGACAAACAAGGATGTTAGAGGCATGTAAGAGGTGAGTACGAGGTTGTTAGAAGCCCATTATCTGAGTATCTGGCAGCTATGAGGATAGGACAGGCTACCTGCAACAGAGCAGGTTCCACTCTGAGAAAGCCCTTGTAGCCTTTAACATCTGTTTCCTGAAATTCCTTCTGAAGAACATCATATGTTTCAAGATTCAAACAACTTTATTGATCCCTAAATGGGCAATTCATCTTCACACCCAATTACCTCAAACAATAATACAGCAATTAATCCACAATTATTACTAGTTGAACGTAATAATGGCACACATCAGAATTAAAACAACTGCACATATACATTTGATTTGTTTATGTAGCTTTGAAACAGTCCGTCATTAGAATTGAGGCAATGAGTGTGTGGGAGCTGCAGCAGCATTTCCGCCACACGGCCGATCTCAGGGGTAGTGGCAGAGGTCGGGGTGGGGGGAGACAGAAACACAAGAGAGGGAGTAGGGGTGGGGGAGCATGTGTCATGAGTGCAGATGAGTTCATATCAGTCTCTGTCTATGTATGCATAGGGTCTGGAGTGGCTTTGACGACAGCAGACTGTAGGGGAGGGCAAATGAAAAGGAACCAGATGTTTCACCAAGGCTGTTGAAATCCTTCTGGAGGCAAACAAACGGGACATTTTAACCTTCAATAGCTGATAAGGCTGCCATGTTTGGGTTAGGCAGGGAAGCACACAATTCCAATACGGCATCACTTTAACTGTCCAGATCCAATTGTGAATATTCACTAGTCTCCAACATCAATTCCTTTGCAAGGCAGACATTGCTCCGAGATGATTTCCAACTTGCATTTAAGTTCAAGAGTTAACACAATCTAAGACTGTACCGCCTTGCCCACCTCATTAATCATGACCGACAGGTGCAGGGTTGTGGTTTTGGTAACAGCCTTCTTGCCAATTTTCCGGTAGGTCAGGGCAGCACCTAATCAGCAAAAGCCCTCCTACCATAAAAGAAAATAAGAATAAATCCTCAACATCTTCCACGGAGAGTGGTGCCAAGCACGCGGCGCGCCACTTCTCCCAGGTATTGAGAACATAGCCCACAGGATAGGTTCCATCTGGGCATGCAGGGTCCCCCAGCCCTGATTTTCTTGTTAAAAAGATGGGGTTGAGAGACCAGCTGATCAATTCCATGGTTATTCCAAATATAGTTTGAAGAATTCACAGTCTGGTGAAGTTGGGACTTTTGAAGGTTGGGGCAGAGATAGAGAAACACAGAACAAGAGGAGAGAGGAGGAGATGCGACCACCCTCGCCGGAGTCCCAACCAAATATGTGTGGCTCATTATTCGAATAATCACTGAAATTTCTGACAAATCCATATGTGGCTCATTATTCATGGCTTTATTATTTGGTCTGACCAGGGCTTTAGAAACCTACTACCCAATTGTTTAATACACACTAGAAGAAAGTGAGTTAGTAATAGGGACACAATTTGGAGGAACTACACCGCCGACCTTTTACTGGATCTTAACAGATGGTGCATATGTGCATACCCGCATATCCCTCAAAAATTCAGACTTTTTAAAAATGGCTCCTGTTAAGTATTCCACCACCCCTTGAAATCTGCTACTATTTTCCTGTATGGCCATTGTCTTCTTTGCATTTTTCCTGGAGGTTCTTCTTTGGTTTAAAGCCTACAGCTGCCTCATAGTGTAGTTAGTCTGTTTGCACACTACGGAGGTAGCAGATAATCTGGATACTGTTCAACTATGACTAAATGCCTATGTTTGGTTTCTCAGTCATCCAGGCAAAGATCAGAAACTTCCTAAAGTTTAGTTGAGGCAACTGGACTAGTTCAGCTGCAGCATTTCGTCACTCATCCAAGTGGCTTCATCAGTTATTACTAATAAGATAACACACAGATTTTCAGGGTGGAGTCCTCCATTGTTAGCTGCACAAGGTCGCACGAGTGAACAATGGCCCCAGTTTTGCTGGAAGTCAATTTTTTGTCAGGACTCAGCTGTATTCCTACACCTTAAAGACAATGGACACTCCTTTGAAGATGGTCAAGTTCATACTTTGGACTGGGAACACATAATTTTAGAGGGGAGCAAAGGAAGCCATCCATGTCAGAATTGAAAGGTCTTTCCTCAACAGGGGCAGAGGTCTCAGACATCACCTTACCACAAGAGAGAATGTTGCCCTTTTATCTCTTTCATCTCTTGCCAGAAGAATCAGAACCACTTCATACCTCCCTCAAAGGGACATTAGCCTAATGACCCTATGAGGATGGAAATGATTCTGATGACTTCCAGTGAAACTCAGGCCATTGTTCATTCTTGCAGTTAAAGCCCTGGTTCCACCAAATATGAATGATGAATAATGAGCCATGTAGCATGTTTTTTGGTATGAGTCCAGTTATTCAACAAACGTGGGAGAATAGTGGCTCTTAAAGGCAGAATATTCAGCTAACGAGGCTCATCTCTGAGCGTGGTACTAATTTCAAGAAGTTCAAAACTTAGCAACAACAGTGTGGGGCAGTTTGTGTACGAGGTACTACAAGGACAAATGAGGATTTTACAGGCATGTTTGTGGTGAGGACAAGAACGTTACAAGCCCATTTTCTGAGCACCTGGCGGCTACGAGGACAGGACAGGCTATTTTGGCTCCACCCTCTTACACACTTCATCATGACAAACCCACCTGCTTTGTGCACTGGACGCTGTATATAAAATATTGTTCTACAAGATTAATCATTTTCTGTCAGAGTTTAGATGTTGAAAACACCTCTAATTGTTTCTGGACCCTTTTTCCTGTCTCTCTCGTGTGTTGCATGAGGTGGAGAAGGTATATGAAACAGCCTAAAAGGTAATTATTTATAATGTTTATGTTTTAATAGCTTGGTAAAACAGTTGCATGTTCATTCCTTCTTTATAAGCAGCTGTAAAAGTATGTCTGTGATAGAATTAACATCTTGTTATAATGGATCAGATGAGCTCCGCTGTGTGTACGTACTGATGCAATGACTCGCACTCAAGACGAGCATTTACATAGAACGCCGGCACGCAAAAGAGGAATTTTGCAATCAATAACGGATGAACACAAAGTTAAAAGTTGGATCAACAGTGTCAATATGAGGATGAGGATTTACATAGAACACCAGTGCGCAAAATAGCGATTTTGCAGACAATAATGGACGAATGCAAAGTTAAAATTTGGATCACCGGTGTCGAAATGAAGACGAGCATTTACACAGAATGCCAGTGCGCAAAAGAGCAATTTTGCAGACAATAATGGATGAACACAAAGTTAAAAGTTGAATTACTGTGTCAAAATGACTGGAAGCCACAGAGGCAACTCTCCGGTTATAGCTGGTCTATGGATGTGTTTTGTGTTGTGTCTTTTTTTTGGGGGTGGGTGGGGTGGGTGGGTAGTGAACCACACAGTTGCGGGTGTATATAATTAAAGTGGCCACCTCACTGTGGTGTGCTTGGTAAACATGCAAAACTGCTGGATTTAATGACTCTGGACCACAGGTGAACTGAAGCCTGACGCAGGGATGCGCACACTGGTCGGACTGTACAGGAGTCTTTTTTTTTGGACTGTGTTTTAAAAATGTGACATCTTGAATGGATTCTGTCAATTGAAAACCCACACTTTAAAGGGACCAAGTGTGGGAGAGCTGGAGGTTTGGACCAAACCCATGCCAAAACATGTACTAACGTCACGCTACATGGCGCTACATGGATCATATGCGGCAACACGAGCCATTCGAGGCTGGATGGGGTTCAAATGACTGGTCGGTGGTGGCTCACTAGAGGCTCATACCTGGCACATGTGAGGTACTTAAAGGCACATAGAGGCTTCTTCATAGTGGATACGTGATCGATTTATATGTGGGTCATTATTCAAATAACACTATGTAACACAATTTTTGTTCCTGGCTTCTAAGTGTTATATTTCAACTGCTTATGTCTAAAGTCTATGGAAAAATGACTACATTCAGCACAAACTTTGATTTTTTTTTTTTTTTTAACGTTCTAGAAAGTTCTAAAACTTTCTTGAAATTTCTAGATAATTCTGGAAACTTCTAGAAAATTCTGGACAGCTCTAGCAGTTAAAGAATGTTCTAGAAGACTACTCAGTAGTAGTGAAGGCGAATCGAAAATATTCTTGAAAACAGACAAATTTCAAAATATCATTGTCCTGATCACAGAAGCAAAGTTTCTGTGGAATAACAGCTATTTTCTATTTATTTAAGGCATAACAGGTTAGGAAAACACACTGTGTACCCAGGAACAAAACAAAAAAATAAAAATTTGTTACTAAGTGGCTCATTATTCATGGCTTTATTATTCGGTGGGACAGAGGCTTAACAATGGAGGACCCCACCCTATAGGGGGTATAATGTCATGTTGATGTCATCAAATCACGCCCTGAGATGGTATACCTTCATATTAGATGGGAAATTGTGGAAAGAAATCAATCGTTTAGAGCAGCCGAAAATTCCACAACCTCAGTGCAAAATCCTTTTTTTCCACTGGTGAAATCAGCAAAAGATAGGCATATGATGAACATTTCAAGGACCACAATGGATGTCTCTTGACTTTTTGTGTTATCCTTGAAATTCCATTGTAAATGTATTATATATGTTTTAACACACTGCATTTTAGTATACATCTTATGTGGAATTTCTGAATCAATCAATGACTAATGTGTGGGCTAGCCTTCAGGACCCATGTTTTTTGTAGATGTTTTCAGAGCTGCTGGCATGCGAACATGTCCCTGATATTCAGTACCTGCACGTCTATAACTATTTCGTCAGGGATACAAATACTTCGTTGCAGGGTTCGTGATCAAGATTATCATAACACGTGTCTCAGTTCATTACAGTAAAGGTGAGTTGCTTTGTGCACAGTTTTGTTTTTTTAAATGGTGGCAATGAAAATCATGTGCATCCACAGCACATGGGTTAGTTCATGTTGTTCTTCCTGCTTAGCAACACATGGAGGTAAAATACACATTAAATACTTTTCATATCAAAGTAACTTGCTTTAATGATTGTCATTGTTTTATCACAAATGCAGAGTTTGTGCATTTACCGGCGTTACTTCTCATAACACTGGTTCGGCTTTAAAGATCATTAATAAAACCAGAGCTCCGACAGCCTTAAAACAGTATTAAAGCTGTCTGATTCATGATTTTTTTTTTTTTTAATGTTCAAGTCTAAAACTGTTCCGATTCCTGTTCTCACAATGTGGACTGTCCCGTTGTCCACCTTGTTCACACACAGTTTATGGACGAGTGAACACAGCTGTTGTCGCTTTGTTTGCCATCCAGTATGCCGGTGTCACCAACCGAATGATCCGCCCCTAAAAATCGGTCCATCTTTTGCATCTGCGCATGCGTCATTTCGGACCACAGCAGCACGTCTGAGATGGAGTCTCTTCACCCAAAGCAATCAAATGGATTAATGGGATTATTAACTATCAGATGATAAAGGTGAAACCTCTTAAATCATTCTAAAGTCAGTTTTAAGCAGAAACAAGGCCATTTTAAGAAGAAACTCTGCGAAATTCTGTGACGCTTTGAAATGACTGACGTGCAGTGAATTGGATGTGGAGGTGTTTGTCAAGATGGCGCCGTTGTATGTGGCCTGCCGTTGGCACTCGCTTCTTTTGTTGTCGTTTTTATTGTTTTTGCACTTTGTTGCATGGAATGTGTCACCGCTCCTGGTGTATGATCGCCAGACTCTTATCAGCGTTCGGGCTTCACTGGAGAATTTCGCTGTTTCTGGCTCGGGCGGACAGCCAGGGTCGCAGCTGCCCCCGCCGCCTGTCTTAGCGTCCGTACCAAACTTTCTATGCCGCCCGCTTGGCGTGTTGCCTCGGCATCTGCGCCGCAGAGGACGCGGGAAGAGAGGAGGAGTCCGTGTTTGGCTCAGAGTGTGCCTGACTGTTTCCTGCAAACATGCTTCATGACAATTCATAGCCGGATTCTTCACACCATATGATGGCTACGACGTGCAGCGTTCCCTGACTTTTCGCTATCGGTTGCTCCGGCCAGTTGTGTGGGGTGCCGGGTCTACACTTCCGCGTCGCCGTCCTGTGAGGAGCTGCAGTCGTGGCTGTGTGCAGGAGAACCTGCGCCCGCTCAGTCATGTCTCCCAGCAGACTGACGTGCGCTCAGTCTGTGTGGCGCTCATCAACACAAGGTCACTCACAGGTAAGGCTTTCATTTTGAATGACTTTCTCCAGTCGTGCTCTGGATTTTCTCCTGTTAACGGAGACCTGGCTGAAACCAGGTGAAAATAGCGCCTTTTCTGAGCTCCCCCCCGGCTGCTCGTTTTTCAGCTCCCCGCAAGCATCAGGTCGAGGCGGGGGTGTGGCCACGGTTTTTAAAGACAACTTTAAATGCGGATTTTTATCTTCTAATGCCTACTCCGCTTTTGAACTTCAGTTGTTTGTGATGGAGTTCGACTGTCCTGTGCTCTGTGCTGTTGTTTATCGTCCACCAAAATTTAATAAGGATTTTATTCAGGAGTTTTCTGAGTTTCTGGCAGATTTTATCCCAAAATATGATAAATTTTTGGTCTGTGGTGATTTTAATATTCATATCTGTTGTCCTTCTAATCAGCTGGCTGATGATTTTAAAAGCCTCCTGAACTCTTTTGGTCTAACACAAGTTGTGGATGGACCAACACATAATCTTGGACACACCTTGGACCTGGTTATTTCTTTTGGGCTCTCAGTTTCACTTAAGGACATATCAGACATTGCTATTTCAAATCACTTTCCTGTTATTTTTGAATTTATTGCTCCTCCATCTGTTAGTAAGCCACTTGTTCCTGTCTCTCGCCGCCGTTTGGTTACCTCCTCGACAGCGGGAGACTTTGCTGCTGCCTTCATGGACTCTCAAGTTTTATGCCATGAATGGACTGGTTTCTCCATTACTCCCAGATAACATCCTCTCTTCTTTCCACTCTACATGCATAGTAATTTTGGACTCTGTTGCACCGATGCGCTGCAAATCCAGGAAATCAAAATCTGACCCCTGGTTAAATGCCACGACCCGTGCCCTCAGGCAACGCTGCAGACAGGCAGAGAGAAAATGGAAAAAGGACAAACTACAGGTGTCTCTGGGTTTTCTGAGGGACAATCTAACTGACTATCAGAAAGCTGTGAAGGAGGCAAAAGCACAATATCTGTCTCATATTATTTCGAGCAGTTGTCATCGTCCCAGTGTGTTATTTCAGACTATAAACTCAGTTGTAAATCCACACACCTCTGTTTTGATGGACACTACAACCACAACCTGTGAGGAGTTTCTTCAGTTTTTTATTGATAAGGTTTCATCAGTCAGACAGAACGCTGATCAGAGCTGTAATGTTGAGTTGTCTGCTCCTTGTGCACATTCTGCTGTGCTCGAACAGTTTGGGCCCATTTCTTTTGCATCTCTTGCTGATGTTGTAAAACACATAAAATCTACAAGCTGTCCTTTTGATGTTGTTCCAGCTAAGGTGCTGAAGGAGGTTTTTAAATACTGTTGGGGCGGGTCTCCTAACTTTTATCAATGCTTGCCTTAGATCAGGGTCTGTTCCAGCTGCTTTTAAACATGCTGTGGTTCGACCTCTTCTTAAAAAACCTCACCTGGACTCATCAGTTTTATCCAATTTTAGACCCGTGTCTCATCTGCCATTTCTATCTAAGGTTTTAGAAAAGGTTGTCTTTTTACAGTTACAATCATTTTTAGAAGACAATCTCATCCTTGAAAAATTCCAATCTGGGTTTAGATCGTGACACAGCACTGAGTCAGCACTTTTAAAAGTTCATAATGACATCACTTTGTCTGTGGATGCAGGGAATCCTGCTGTGCTGGTTCTGTTGGACCTCACAGCAGCCTTTGATACTGTGGATCACACAGTACGTTTCCCGGTTGGAACATTTTATTGGCATTCATGGTACTGCACTTAAGTGGTTTAGATCATATTTGGCTGAAAGGAGCTTTTCTGTCATGATTGGGGACCTCTCCTCATCAACTGTTCATCTGTCTTGTGGAGTGCCGCAGGGTTCTGTCCTTGGGCCGATTCTATTTTCTTTGTACATTCTGCCATTGGGGTCAATTATAACCCAGCACAACCTGTCCTTTCATTGTTATGCAGATGATCTCCAAATCTATCTGCCTGTGAGGACTAATGGGAGTGATGCTTTGTCATCATTATTTAATTGTATTCGTGATGTAAAGCAGTGGCTGTCCCAAAACTTCCTTTACCTGAATGAAGGTAAAACTGAGATCATGGTGTTTGAGTGCACTGGCATACCAAATGTGGTAACACCAAATTTTGGTGCTTTGGCTAACTATGTAAAACCAGCTGTCAAGAATTTGGGAATGATATTTGACAGCTGTTTGAGGTTTGATCAACAGATAAATTCTGTTGTCAAAGCTAGTTTTTTCCAACTTCGCCTTTTGGCTAAAATAAAGCACTTCCTCAGTAGACAGTTCAGTTCAGTTTATTTGCCATTTGCAGTAAAACTACATTGGAAAAAACGTTGCAAGAGCTTAGTGTGCATAAACATACATTTTAAAAACATGGACACACAGACATAATAAATAATAAATTAATAAATAGATAACACTTGCCACAATAAAAGCAATAAGAGCAATAAGAGATAATAAAAATACTAAAGTGCTTGTCAGTCAGTGTGCACAGTTCAAAGCCATCACAGCTTGTGGAAAGAAGCTGTTTACATGGCGAGACGTGGTGCATTTAATAGAACGATGGCGTTTCCCAGAAGGAAGAAGCTCAAATATATTCTTAGCAGGATGGGTGGGGTCATTAATGATCAGTAATGCCCGCGAAAGAAGCCTGCCTTTAAAAATGTCCTCCAGGGCTGGCAGCTCACAGCCTATTACCCTGCGAGCAGAACGCAGCACTCTGTTTAAAACTTTTTTTTCTTTACATGTAAGATTTCCAAACCATACAGAGATACAGTTTATAAGGAGACTTTCAACAGCACAGTGATAAAAATTTAAAAGAATGTGCTTATTTAGAGTAAATTCCTTACGTTTACATAGAAAATAGAGCCGCTGTCTGGACTTTTTGGCAATAGCTTGAGTGTTAGCATGCCAGCTCAAATCATTAGAAAGGGTCACACCAAGAAATTTCACACTGTCAACCCTCTGTACCTCTGTGTTGTTAATAATAATAGGCAAGTGAACATTGCTTTTCCCAAAATCAATAATCAGTTCATTTGTTTTGGAAGTATTAAGAACTAAATGATTTTGTTCACTCCACTGGACTACATACTGAACCTCTGACCGATAGTTAGACGTGATCTTGAGACAGCCATTCATGCTTTCATCAGCTCCAGACTTGATTATTGTAATGCACTTTATTCGGGCATTAATCAGACATCTCTTGCACGTCTCCAGTTGGTGCAGAATGCTGCTGCTCATCTTTTAACAAACACTTTTAGACATGAGCATATTACACCCGTCCTGTACTCACTCCACTGGCTTCCAGTTTGTTTTAGAATTGATTTTAAAATTTGAGTTTGTTTTTAAAGCTATTTATGGCCTTGCACCTCCCTACTTGTCTGAAATTTACAGTAGGACATTAAGGACGTCTGGCCAGCTTTACTTAGATGTTCCAAGGTCAAGATATAAACACTGGGGTGATCATGCTTTCGCGGTAGCTGGCCCCAGACTGTGGAATGAGCTACCTCTTGAGTTACGTACTATTCCTGACCTAGCACTTTTTAAATCTAAGTTAAAGACTTATTTATTTAAACTGGCTTTTAACACTTAGTGGGGAGGTGACATGTTCTGTTATTTTTATGCTCTTTTTTATGTGCTGTTTTAAAATTTTATTTATTTTTGTAAATTTGTGTTTTTAATGTTAAGCACTTTGGACAACAGTCGGTGCTGTAAAGAGCTTTATAAATAAATGTTGATTGATTGATTGATTGAATTCATCAGGGAGCAACTCGTTTAGCCATGGCGCTCTGATCACTTCCACCGTCTTTTATGATGAAATAATGCTGAATTTATGCGGAAATGATTGTTGTACAAAAGCTTCAGATATCTATCACGGAGACAGGTGATGACTGGAGTGCAGTCTGAAGCAGAAACAAGGTGATAATCCGTGAACTGTGGCTAATGACGCATGCGCAGATGCAAAAGGCGGACCAATTTTTAGGGGTGGACCGTTCGGTTGGCGACACCAGTATACTGCTGGCTCCCGTGGGTTTCACAACGTCATGTGCACACTCTCTATATCTGGGTGTTGCCAGTATTGACTGATGAAGCCACACGGTTGAGTGGTGCAACGTTGCCCAGTTAAATAAGAAGTTCCCACCCTCACATTGGGTGGGAACCATCTTACTGGGCGTGTCTCACCAAGCAAACAGGAGTGAAAATGTGGAGTTGGGCTATGTATATCAGAGGCATTTAAAATACACTTTAGTAGAGAAGCTTGAATCTTCGACTGGACTGGGTTGCTTGACGTGGGGACGTTTCGCTTCAAATCACAGAAGCTTCCTCAGCTAAAATTCCTTGCTCTGGTAGACTTCTGTCTTGACTCTTGTAGAGAAGAATAAACCAGAAGCCAACAAAAGCTGGAGTTTTTACTTAAGATTTAACCTAAGATGCAAACAAAACAATGTTATTCCCAAATGCATGAAGCAAAAGGCACTAGAAGCAGGCCACACAGCAGAAAAGATCCAGCACAGTTACCTTAGGAGGATTTTTGGTCTTAGAAGGCTTCATTGTAAAATATTAGACCTACAAAATAATCTTGATAGTCTTTACAAAAGGTTAGAAACCTTAGTGGGGGAAGAGGCCCATAATAAGATCACAAAAGTTCATAGTTAAAATTCAAAATTCAAATGGCTGAGCATTTAAAAAGTAAGGAGAGGCAAATCAGGAAGTTTCACAACCTTTTAGTGCAGAAAAGGTGTACTTTCAGTGGGAGTAGTTTTAAAGATACACCCAGACAAATTAGTGACAACAGGGAAAATTGGGTAAAGAATCTGTCCGACAGGGTTCTTACACAGACAGAAAAGGATGAGCTCACCAAAGGACTAAATTTCTCAGTGACCCCTAAACATATACCGACAGTAGATTACATCACTGCAGTAGAGTCAGCCATTAAACACAACAGTTTGTCAGAGTCAGAAGCTGGGGGCCTCCGACTAAGAGTCACAGCAGTGCTTAACAGTGCTAAGCCTCCTCCGTCCAACATCACAGGAGAACAGAAAGCTCTGGCAGCACTGCAGAAGGACCAAAGCATCCTTATCCTGCCAGCAGATAAAGGCAGATGCACGGTGGTCCTGAACACATCGGACTACGAGGCCAAGATCAACAACTTGCTCAATGACTCCAGTACATACGAACGTCTGAAGAGAGACCCCACGAGTGGCTATAAGAAGAAAATCGTTAGCTGCCTCCAAAACCTGGAGAAAGAGGGACTCATCGATAGGCAGACATACTACAGACTGTACCCGGGGGACGCCACTCCATGCATCTATGGACTGCCCAAAATCCACAAACAGGACGTGCCACTCAGGCCTATTGTATGTAGCACAGATTCCATCACATACAATTTGGCCAAGCACCTCAAGTGGATTTTGGTTCCTCTAGTGGGTAACTCAGACCACCATGTGGAGAACACACAAGATTTTGTGAACAAAATCAAGGACCTGCAGCTGAAGGCAGATGAAACTATGGTGTCATTTGATGTGACTTTGTTGTTCACCTGCATCCCCACCGCTGAGGCCATCTCAGCTGTGAGGCAGAGACTGCTGGAAGATGTGTCTCTACCTGAAAGGACCAAACTCACACCAGACCACATCTGCCAACTCTTGGAGATCTGTCTTAACACCACGTATTTCCTGTTTAGGGGGAATTACTACAGGCAGATCCATGGTTGTGCGATGGGGTCTCCGGTATCCCCCATTGTGGCCAATCTGTACATGGAGCGAGTGGAGAAGACAGACAGCCTTGACGTCGTTCACAGGCATCTCTCCCAGTCACTGGTTCAGATATGTCGATGACACATGGGTTAAAATCAAGCAACAGGAGGTCGAGGACTTTACAGACCACATCAATTCGGTGGACTCCAATATCAAGTTCACACGTGAGGATGCCAGAAACAACCATTTAGCCTTCTTGGACTGTGATGTTACGATTGGAGAGAACAGGCAGCTCCAGACAAAGGTTTACAGAAAACCCACTCACACTGACCAATATCTGCTCTTTGGCTCAAACCACCCCCTTGAACACAAGCTCGGGGTAATCAGGACTCTTCAACACAGAGCCCTACAGGTGCCCACAACTGCAGAGGGAAGGGCTAAAGAGCAACAACTTGTACGGAAAGCCCTCACAGTATGTGGGTACCCACGTTGGTCCCTGGACAAAGTGCAGAAGTCCCAGAAAACAAAGAGACCAGATAGACAGGAGACGGAGACAAGAAGAAGAGGAGTGTCTCTCCCTTATTTAGCAGGAGTAGGGGAAAACTACAGAGGATCTTCAGACAGCACAAAATCCCAGTTTACTTTAAACCAGTCAACACCTTGAGACAGAAATTAATTCACCATAAGGACAGGATCTTACAAACAGAGCAATGTAGTGTATCATATCAGATGTCAGGAAAACTGTAATGAACACTACATAGGTGAGACGAAGCAACTTTTACACAAGAGGCTATACCAGCACCGCAGAGAGGTCGCCAGTGGACCTCAGTCTGCAGTTCATCTCCACCTGAAAGACACTAACCACACGTTTGAGGACAAGGAAGTTAAAATCTTAGCCAGAGAGAGGAAATGGTTTGAGAGAGGTGTCAAGGAAGCATTCTTTGTAAAACAGTTGAAACTCAGCCTTAACCGCGGAGTGGGTCTCAGACACGCTTTGTCCCCTGTTTACAATGTGGTACTCAGGTCAAAGCAGGTTCAGTCTTTTGTTCATGGTAATGAGTCATTCACATCATCAGGAGAGAGTCGTCAAAAGAGCCATCAGGGGAGGCTTCCGTCCTGTCATTAGGAGAGTGCTAACTAGAGCACAATAGGTGCTAATTAGAGCTATTGTTTAGTCACTAGCCTATAGCAGTCAGCCTCTTGGTAGGTGGGGTCTGGTTAGGTTAAAAAACGCCAGCTTTTGTTGGCTTCTGGTTTATTCTTCTCTACAAGAGTCAAGACAGAAGTCAGACTATCAGAGCAAGGAATTTTAGCTGAGGAAGCTTCTGTGATTTGAAGCGAAATGTCCCCACGTCAAGCAACCCAGTCCAGTCGAAGATTCAAGCTTCTCTACTATGGAAACCACCTGGACAACTGAGAGCCTACACAAAATACACTTTAGTTTAAAACAGGAGCATTTGGTGAAGTTTTGTCAAATTGTAACTTCAAATTCTGTTAACAGGCTGGCATTCTGTCAAGGGTGAACCTTACCTCACAGCCTGTGACTGCTGAGAAAGGTTTCAGACCCCCCATGACCCTTTATTTCAGTCACTGGGTATAGAAAATCAATGAATGAAAACAACTTTAAATTTTCATTTGTTAAACCAAGACACGTGCAAAGGTGGAAAGAAATATGATGGATATGTGCTTATTACTGTTCCTTCAAAAACAAATACAGAAACAAATTGAATGTTGTTGCTCAATTAAAATTTAATGTGGGGTGTTTTCTTTGTGAGTCCACCAACAAGTATGTTTATAGTAGTTTATAATAACCAATTAGCAGTGCCGATTAGGACAATTTATGATGCATCCTCTTATCACTTCATTGAATCATTTCATCATTTACTTGAGTTGTAATTGGCAGTATTTGTACTCAGAGTCATGACCAAGTCACTACGAGGGGCGATTGAGACGTTTTGAACCTGACTCAGAACACGTAGGGCGAGGTTCTCCATCTTTTGCCTTCTGAGAAAACAACAATTCTAGAGAATGTGACATTTTGACTCACAGGGTGCAATGTTGAGAAATGTTGGTATGTCAGTACCCTCAGCTGAAGATAGCCTAAAGCAAATCACAACAATTTTCCAAAATATGACAGAAAACTTCAAATAACGCCGCAATTCATGCTGCATTTTTTTTAAATTAGGTCTGATGATGCTGTCAAAGCTCAAAAACATTCTGACAGATTTGGACTCTAAGATAATGTTCACTTTTGGGTGAAAAAAAAGCACAACTAGAAGGCAATGAGACAGTGTTTACCTCCGTGAAGGCCACATATTCCCCACTGCCAAAATACCCCAAAATTCACTTGCATTTAGCATCAAGGATTGTTTCCTAAAAATTTATCAAAATATCATCAAGATCCCTTCATAACATTTTGAGTTCAATGTTGCTATTTCACGAACACAGATCCACAGTATATTCCAGATTGACTCAAAAAAAACCCAGAAATGATTTCCTTGGACAGTATTCATCTGCTCACAAAATATTGATGTTCATTATTAATACATTTGTGAATTAAATCTTCTTGAATGCCTAAAATGTCTGGATCCTGGATCCAAAATGTTTTCAGGATAAAAATAAAACTCCTCTTTTTTGAGGACAACATACAGTACATCTCCTCACTAAATTACATCAACACCCCTCACCTCTTTTTAAGTTATAAATGTTGCTATGTGCCAAACAAAGTTTTCTTCCTGATCTCAGTTCTACAATATACTCTGGATCACCTCCAAATTTGAATCACTTATTTCCTGTAAAATTATCTACCTCTTCTCCTTTCGGCTGCTCCCGTTAGGGGTCGCCACAGCAGATCAATAGTTTCCATCTTGCCCTGTCCTCTGTAACGTCATCTGTCACGCCAACCACCTGCATGTCCTCCCTCAGGAAAATCATCTACCTGCTCACCAAATTTAAGAGAAATCAGTTCATTACTTTTTGAGTTATCCTGCTAACAGGCAAATACAGATGAAAACATAACCTCTTTGGCAGAGGTAACAATGCTAATACTAATACTAATAATAACAACCACTATATATCAAGCACATTCAGGGCTTTGTCAGAAAAGATACTGTCAGAGACATTTTATTCTGGTTTTCTGTACATTTTTTTTCTTCTGGTTACCCAAGGCCAAAATATGGCCATCGGGTATTGCGAAGACCTTGCGCTCGTCAGTCTGTGCTCAGCACAAGTCTAGTCCTATTACTGCCAGGGTCTTCAAATTCACAGGGAACATTCTTGGAACACAAACCTTGGACAAGTTCAAAGATGGCTAATCTTGACCTATTTTAAGAGGTCAAAAGGTCACATTCTGGTACCTATTTTTATGCTCATATGGCCGAGGGTATTTTAGAATTGCGTTATATTTTTATTGTATTGTTGTTGTATATTGTTCTTATGTGGTCAGCTTTTACTTTTGCTGTATAAAGGGCTATAAAAATAAAAGTTGACTGACGGTTGATTGATTGATACTGCAAAATAAATTTCACATCAGACTTATTATGGGGCAGCGCAGTCTCGTTTGAAACCCTCCGTGATATCACGGGATTTGACCACTTCTGGGGACAGCCTGCACAAACACAGCATCACTTCACATGGAAAGATGGTGTACCGTTTTGTTTTCAGCTGCAATCGCAGCAGCAGTCGTAAAAGTGCAGTGTCTTTCTGGTTCCCAGTGGAGAAGAGAAGATGAGGCAAATGGGAGAGGTCGTATTGGTAAATTTATTTTAGTTTGATTTAATGTGAATAATGATAATGGGGCTGTCCCCGGAAGTACAATTTTTGCATCATATGCTCTTTCAGTTAACCCCTTTATCGCCCACCCTCAAACAAGACTATGATGCCCAACTGGAAGATACTCAGCATTATTGACTTGAATGTGGATTAAACATTAATAATTTGATTACAACACCCGTAACATCAACACACTTACTTGAACACAAGGGAAAACCCTGTTTATAGTCTAAAAACTCACACTACTTAATCTATAAGCCTGAGGAAAACAAGGTTTCACAGTATAGCGACAGATTTTACAACTATTTCAGAAAATAAAATCCACAAGCTGGAGTTCAAGTAGAATTTCAAAGCTACAAATTTAATTCAAAATACAGGTGAATACTAAAAAAGTGGCATTTTTATAAGCTACAAACAGAAATGTTTGCTCAGCAAAGCCTCAAACATCCCAAGCCGGTGTTCAAGGTCTCGTAAAATTTGATGTTGTTCTTCGTGTAGTTCCAGCAAGCTGATGCATTGTGGTTTGACTCAGTATCGTAAAACTGGTGCAAATTCACATTTTTGTGGGTTCTAGTCTGATGCAACTCTTCCACTAAAGTTGGTTCTGGTAGCAATACTGTATAAATAAATAAATAACTAAATAAAAAAAAAAGAAAAAAAAAAAGGTGTTGACTGGTTCATGTGTGTGTGTGTGTGTGTGTGTGTGTTACACTGATGGTTGGTTCTTGTGCTTCTCAACCTCTTAACCTTGACACCGTGTTCCCTGTTCCCCCAATAACACACATATTCACATTCTTGTCTAATGTGGATTGAACACCATGAAAATTTCTATAAATCCAACCACAAAAAAATTTAAAAAACACCCATCAGAGCCAGATAACAACATCAGACCATATACATAATCTTTGGAGTAATTGCTGTGCCTCTCGCTTTATTTAAATCCAGGTGGGTTGAAATAAAATAATGAGGTTGTGTTAATTTTATTTTAGATGGTGTGTCTTCTTGGTGAAACAATGCATTGGTTTATTCAGGTGAAGCTCAAAAACCTTTCCATTTAAAGCCATTTAAGTCCCATTTTATTTTTTCTAAAACTTTATTTATAAACATTTTATGATTTCACAATACAAAGTTAACAGTACAAAACAAATCAAACCCACCCCAAAACTAAGGTAACACAATACAGAAAAAAGAACAAAACAAAAATCCAAATAGACAGTGACTCATACACAGTTTATAAAGTCAAATTAAGCTTTTCTTACGCATATTTCAGAAAGGGTTGCCAGATATCCAAAAATGTTGTGTTTTTGCCCTTGAGGGTATGCCTGACCTTTTCAACTCTCATGAAGTAAAAAGTGTCTTTAATCCACTGCGAGTGTGTTGGAGGTGTTGCATTTTTCCAGTTTAGCAAAATCTGCCTGCGAGCAAGAAGTGTAGAGTAGGCCAGAAAGTCCTGTTGGTATTTATTTAAATTATATGAGTCTGGGATTACGCTAAAAAGAGCCACTACTGGGCATGGGTCCAAAGGTAGCCTAAAAGTGTTCGAAAGTGTCTTAAACACACATGTCCAGAAAGGCATTAATTTTGAATAGCTCCAAAAAATGAAAATAGGTACCACATGTTATTTTACAATGATCACAGTTAGGGTCTATGTGAGGAAATCTTTTCGATAGCCTATCCTTGAACCCGATGCACTATTTTATATTACAAAAGGCCATGTCTGGCACAGATTGACAAAGTATGGACCCGAATGAGAATTTTTGCCCATATCTCCTCTCACAGATCTCTCCCTAGGCCCTGTTCCCATTTTGTTTGTATAATGTCAAGAGATGGATCACTGAATGATAACAATGCATTATAAAGAACTGAAACAATGTTAGTAATGTGTCGGAGTCTGGGTGCGGAGTAAGTCCCATTTTAGAATGAATTTAGTTTTTTGTAAATTCGGGGACCTGATTGTTGCACCAGCACATCATAGTTTAACTGAGTGGATCAGATCCCCCCCCCCGCTTTTAAAATAACAAAAGCAAAAGCATATAGCAGCCTTTGCCCACATAATATTGCCAAAGTAGAGTAGAAAGTGTTTGAACAATACAATCTATTCAAAGAGAGAGAGAGAGTACTCAACTGTGTGAAAAGTCCCTTATTGTTGTGTCTTGATTGTTTGGGATGTTAAACCAAAAAGTGTTTGCTGCCAGCGCTGTGCTGCTGAGATTTCTGACCAAAATAACGACCTCAACAAGATGAAGGGAACCATTGTGACAGTTGTTAAAGAGAACTTTTCTGATGTGGTCAAAATCACCACATTGCAACTCAAATGCATCCCAATTGTTGCTGTGTGGGTGTCTGCGCAATCCAAACTTGATGTCATTAATAGTAAGTCCAATACAGGCTCTGAGGCCTGTTGGTGACAGTGTCACCGACTGAACAGTCCCCCCTAAAAATCAATCCCCCCCACCTTTACTGCGCATGTGTCATTTCTGAGTGTCAGCAGTGATCCACTGATTATCACCTCGTTTCTCCTTAAAACTGACTTTAGTATGATTTAAGAGGTTTTACTTTGTCATCTGATGTTAATAATCACATTATTCCCTTTGATCGCTTTGGGTGTGGAAAGTCAGACTCAGAAAGTCTCAGACATGCTGCTGTGGCGCTCTGATCGCTCCCTTGTCTTTTATTATCAAATAATGCTGAATTTATGTGGAAATCATTGTTGTACAAAAGCTTCAGATATCTGTTGCTGAGACAGACGATGACTGGAGCTGGTTTTAAGCAGAAACAAGCTGATATGACGCATGCGCAGTGAAGGCAAGGGGGACCGATTTTTAGGGGTCTGTTCAGCGACACCAGTGGTGCTTATCTCTGGATTTTGTAGTCTGAAGTGGATGAGACTATGACTACTCTTGGACTGGACACCAGCCCAATGCAGGTTACGTCCCCAGTAAAGGCCGGTTCCCATTTCCAGCTGGGTGGACTGAGACAGCGCAGATGAGGTGTCTTGTTCGAGGACACAGATGGCAGCACAAGTAGAATTTGAACCCAGCTCTACATATTGACAAGCCAGGTCCTTATTCATACATTTATGAATCTGCATGTTGATTTGGCAGAAAATGTACGCTGGATCCCCATCCTGAGGCAACTCCACATCACATGGAGAATGATCAGTGGTGGTCTTGAACCCGGGAAGCTTCTGCTATGAAAGAAAGCACACTAACTGCTTGGCCACCACGCTGCCTGATACTTTGGTACTTGTATTCAGGATTAATATTCTTGCTAAGGACACCGGGCCATCCCAAATGAAATTGACTCAATTCTGCACTACCAAGTCAAGTCCAGTTAAAACTGGCAGCATGCACTGGTGCCGTGCATTGTTACATCCACCATACCATGGAAATACCTTGGGTTCTGGTTGACAGACACCCAGGCAGACAACCAGTCAAACCCCTCCTCTTGAACATATCCATGTATCTGCTACAGCCAGATGAAATGTGGGTATCCTTTGGCTTTCTCCTGCTGCTGGGGTCCTCAACACTCAAGCACCTGCATGCTGGATCATGCACAGAAAAATGCACCACATGGACAAAATATAATACCTGATGTTCCCTCACTATGCACGTTAACCTCCTCATCCGGGTCTCCTTAAGTAACCGTTTGTTCAACACAAAGTCATTACAGTTGCACCCAAGAATCCGCCAAAGAAACCTAGTGCCACAGACACCCCCTTAGGTCACAGGTTAGTGCCCAACTCAGGAAGCACCAAAACCCTAAGGACTTGGGCCCACCGAATGGAATTTTTAGTTTTTGTTATTCACTTTAAACAGAGTTCATTTTATGTTACTAATATAATTTTGATACTTGATTCATTAGGCTTTAACTTGTTCAGACAAGGTGTTTCTTGAAAGTGTCCGAGTTGTGTGTCGTTAGGTGCCAGACAAACCTATTCACCCACCTCACCGAGGAAATCTGATTCAGTCTAAATGGAGCTTTTCTCTTTGCTGACCCACAAGAAGAACCATCACAACAAATGCACATCGTGATCTTTATATAGTGATTAAAAACAGCTTAACTGGCATGAAATCAGATCCAGTTTTTTCCACACCGAGGCACACTGTGCATTCTCAGTCAAACGTGTTCTTTACGCATAAGCACAGTGAGTCAGTCACGAGGTCAACATGACGAGCATCCAAAATCCTGACTTCACAGGTCCCGACGTCTCACTGGAGCCTCTCTTACAGCGTATTCCACTACATGACCGGTCATCATGCTCTGGAGTGTTTTGTTTCTCAGTCCCCCCCAAACCCGATAAAATGGACAGGCGTCAGACCGGCTGTTTGTTTATCCTATCAGAAAGCTGTCTTCAAGGTTTTGCCCGTAGAATGGCGTCCTGTCCTTGAGTTCGCTCTGTCTCTCACTGTCTGTTTTGTCTCTGGCACTTTAAAACTCTCACATATGCCTTCTCTCCCTTTCACAGCTTTGTACTGCAGCGGCTCTTATCCTACGTGCGCCCAAACACACAGCAACAAGCCCGGCTTTGTCTGTGTTACCTGGGGTGAACTGGGCTAAACGATCCCCTTAGTGATGTCACTTGGCCCTCAGGAGGTTAAGCACAAAGAGATAAAAAGTTTTTTGTGTGCTAGAAGGAAAACATAACCTGAAAAATACCTTTTTTTTTTTTTTACATTTTCATGATATCACAAAATTTGGGGTGGCCAGGGAAGGAGGGTGGTTATGGTTAGGATTATGGTTAGAGTTAGGGGTAGGTACGGTTAAAAATAATGAGCTAAAGTTGACAGCCCCATGAAAATATGACCCCTTTTGTGACAGCATCACACAAAAAGCACGAGACTGGGCTGAAACAAAATGACAAAAAGCTAGAGTACCTTTATTCAGAAAGTAGCGACATGAAGACCCCCCCCCCCAAAAAAATGGTCACGTGATGCGTGGTACCATCTTAGGGCCAAAATTGCGTTCGCTGTTAATCTGTTTGCATGTAAATCCAACTATTTTATTTATTTATTTGCTGCAAATGCCGGGTTGCTGTGCATTTGGATGCACAAATAGTCACAACAAGGGCTTCAAGATGCAGAAATTCCCTTCAGATCTGAACAGAAAAAAATTTGGGGAAATCGTGTGGGATGTAAGTGATTTCATCGTCAAAGTTTTGCGAGGTAAAGTTATTGTTAAGTACAGTAAAACTCCCCTAAACAGTCATCGTATAAACCGGATATTCGCAGTCATCAGACAAAAAAGTCCCAACGTTTTTGTATTGATTTCCATGTAATAAACACCGTATATAACGGATTCTGTATAATGGATTTTCACTCACATCAGACACATCAGTGTCTCACATCAGTATTTCCATTTAAACCACCTCCACATACCGGACAGAGCAATCTGGATGTGCACAGTAACAGAGGCACAAAATTAAAGTTCAGAGCTGACACTCGCTGATTTGAGTAAAGTGGGACCTGAGCCATTTCTGTGATTAAAAAAAAACAACCATTTATTTTTTTCAAACTGTCCTCAGACTCGGATCCACAGCCTGATGTGCACCTGTTAAATCAGACACCACAAAAGGCTGTGATTTGACACTTTTCTGCTTTCACTCTTTCCTCTCATATTTAATAGTTTTTGCTGTGCACACACTGATTACATTTTGGGATCACATACATTTGGCAGAAAAGTCAGCAAATTTACAACGCTGAAATTGGACAGCTTAATTTTGAATTACAGGTGATGATTCTAGAAAGAAAAGCTTGAGGGACAAATGAGTCCAGAATAAAGCATAATCCAGTGACAGAGAACCTTAAAACTGCCATGAGTTACAGAGCTGCAGAAGCAGGCTTTAAATTAATTAAATAAATCATCAAAAATTGTAAATTAATGTAAATTTGATAGGTTAACTATTTTTATATTTTTTTTGATAGTACCTGTTCCTGGATGTGTTGCTGTATGTGATTAAACTGATAAAAAAATGTTGAAAACATAAAAGGTTCATTCAATAGTTCAGCACAATTGGCCCCAAAATGGTGCCATGTTCTCAGTTGTTGCTAACCTCTGTATAAAGGGACTCTACTAAAAGCTAGCAAAAGGCTTAAAACATCTTCAACTAAGAAATGAGAAAAAAAGTCCCCCCCCCCCCCCCCCCCATACAGTTGTCATGGAGGAGGAAATTACTGTATCTATAAGCGACCAAAATCGTTTTTGTACACAGTAAAATCACCAGTGTTAAATTAACACTGACAGTGAACATATGGTCCCACTCTGACCAGAGTAGGACCATATGTACATTGGCAGTGTTAATTTAACATTGTCAGTGTTAATTTTACACTGGTGATTTTACTGTGTACCAGACATGATTATTTCTGCTCTTAAGTTGGACATTTTTACATGGAGTTCTATGGGAATTTTCTCTGTTGTGAAGACAAGCTCAAGCAGCCAGTCAAGGAACTGCGACTATTTGTACTTCTGAAGTTTACCGCTTGGTATTAAGTGGAAGTGAGTGTACAAGTAACCCATTGAATTGGTGGCATGGTGAACTGTGGCAGCACGTTTGCCTCACAGGAAGAAGGTCTAGGGTTCAAAACCCACATGTCTAACAATCTCTCTGGACACCAAGGGTTGTGTCAGGGAGGACACATGGCATTCAACTTGTGTCAAATCCACAGAGCATAAGGAAAATCACACTCATGGTGAAGAAGAGGAAAAAAATTCTTCTTGACTCGCATCATTAGATTCTAAGATAATAGCTGAAATTAACTTACTTTTTAAAACTTCCATTTTTGTTGGAAGCAATTTTTCAGTATAACCTTTTTCCTGCAAGCAATCTGATTTTAATTCTCACACTCACACAAAGACTGAAGTATACGTACAGGCATGTATTTGTCCATTAACTGAGTATCAGTGGGTAAATCAGTGTCCCATGAACAGGTGGTTTGAGAGACGAGGATGAGACATTATGGAGGAGAGCCAGCGGCACGATTTCCACGTGGAGGGTTTTCACAAACACAAACCAGTTTTCAGCACTAAAAACAATCACTGGACTGATGCTCAACAGGTTCAGCTTGTGAAATCATTTCATGCTTGTTATCTGAATATCCCTTGAAAGCTGTCAAGAAAAAAAAAAAAAGATTTTGTTGTAGCTGTTGAGCTGCTGCCAAGAAAAACATGATTGTCTTATTAACATTATCTAATGGCCTTGAATCAAATCCAAGCAGCACCAGGTCGGGTGGGAGTAGAACTTGTGGAGCGGTGAGCACCAAAGTTTCATGATGAAGGAGTTTACGTGCAATGGCAGATCACTGTCCTCAGGCAGATATGAAAAGCAGCTGATATTAAACCCAAGTGCACACAACTTGCACGACTCCTTATGAAGCATAAATGTGATGCGAGTAACATCAAACCAGCATGTGTTTGCATGCCTCCGTGTCAATGCCAAAGCAAACACAGTCAATGCACTGCCAAGCCAAACCGAGCCAATGAAAGCGACTGGCACTGTTGAGCAAGCAAGAGAAGATTGATTGTGTTTGTGCATGTTGGCTGAAAGAAACTTCTTGATTGAATCAACATAGATCTACACTCAAAAGCACGTGGAGTGAGCATATGTATACCAAGGCTGGCAGCAACCTCACAACAGGCTTGTGCCCAAACCCATCATATGTCTTACTCACTCACTCACCTTCAACCGCTTATCCGAGATCAGGTCACGGGGGCAACAGCTTTAGCAGGCTCTAGCATCATATGTCTCAATATACGAGGTCTGTCAATAAAGTATAGGTCCTTTTTATTTTTTTCAAAAACTATATGGATTTCATTCATATGTTTTTACGTCAGACATGCTTGAACCCTCGTGCGTATGCGTGAGTTTTTCCACGCCTGTCGGTGACGTCATTCGCCTGTGAGCACTCCTTGTGGGAGGAGTCGTCCAGCCCCTCGTCGGAATTCCTTTGTCTGAGAAGTTGCTGAGAGACTGGCGCTTTGTTTGATCAAAATTTTTTCTAAACCTGTGAGACCCATCGAAGTGGACACGGTTCGAAAAATTAAGCTGGTTTTCAGTGAAAATTGTAACGGCTGATGAGAGATTTTGAGGTGATACTGTTGCTTTAAGGACTTCCCACGGTGCGAGACGTCGCTCAGCGCCGCCTGGATTTTACAAATGGTTATCAACACGGAGGTGTTTTTCCTGTGCCGCCGCACCGCGTCGGCTGCGTCCCGACGCGCGGACCCGTCCGCACGTCTTTCATTAAAAAAAATCTCCTTTAACAGTGGAATATCCGGATAAAATGCTGAAACCGACCTCTTCTGAAACTTCTCTGTTCTCTCACGACGTCCTGGATCAATAGAGCCTGAAATGTGGAGGTTTTCAGCTTGAACAGGCTGATGACGGCAGCTGAGAGCGCTGAGCGACGTCTCGCACCGTGGGAAGTCCTTAAAGCGACAGTATCACCTCAAAATCTCTCATCAGCCGTTAAAATTTTCACTGAAAACCAGCTTAATTTTTTGAACCATGTCCACTTCGATGTGTCTCACAGGTTTAGAAAAAATTTTGATCAAACAACGCGCCAGTCTCTCAGCAACTTCTCAGACAAAGGAATTCCGACGAGGGGCTGGACGACTCCTCCCACAAGGAGTGCTCACAGGCGAATGACGTCACCGACAGGCGTGGAAAAACTCACGCATGCGCACAAGGGTTCAAGCATGTCTGACGTAAAAACATATGAATGAAATCCATATAGTTTTTGAAAAAAATAAAAAGGACCTATACTTTATTGACAGCCCTCATATTTATATTTTCACTGTCAGAGAAACATTAAAAGTGTTTGCAACATGCTCACACTCAGGTGGCCACGTAGGTGGGTATGTGGGTGGGTATTTATGTACAACAGGTAGCTAGGTAAGTATGTAGGTGGATATTTATGTAAGTAGGTAGGTATGTAGGTAGACATTTGTGTATGTAGGTAGGTATGTGGGTGGGTATTTATGTAGGTAGGTAAGTGGGTATTTATGTACACTAGGTAGTTAAATAAGTTTATCGTTGGGTATTTATGTAGGTAGTTAGGTAGGTAGATATATAGGTAGTTAGGTAGGTGAGTATTTATGTAGGTATAGGTAGTTAGGTAGGTGAGTATTTATGTAGGTATGTGGGTATATAGGTGGATATTTATGTAGGTAGGTACATATGTAGGTGGATATTTATGTAGATGGGTAGGTATTTATGTAGGTATGTGGGCATGTAGGTATGTATGTAGGTAGATAGGTTAGGTAGGTAGGTGGGTATTTATGTAGGTATATGAGTAGGTAGGTAGGTACGTATGTAGGTAGATATTTAGGTGGGTATTTATGTAGGTAGGTAGGTACGTATGTAGGTAGATATTTAGGTAGGTATGTAGGTGGGTATTTATGCAGGTATATGGGTAGGTAGGTGGATATTTATGTAGGTAGGTAGGTATGTATGTAGGTGGCTAATGTGGATTGTCTCTTAATTTGGACTGTCTGCTCTACATGTGATCTGCTTTCGCATTTTTACTCATCTTTCTGCAGATGCATTTTGTGCTGCTTTTAATCTTTTTATTTCAGATAATGTAATGTAGGTGGGTAGGTAGGTATGTAAGCTGGTATTTATGTAGGGAGGTAGGTAGACAATGTTTGGACAAAAATGAAATAGTTGTGAATTCCCATTCACGATGAATTGTGGGTCACGTTGCCTGCTAGGCTCTATCCTGGAGACTTCTAAAATAGACAATCATTTTTGTTTGCATGTTTGACCATTCTTTGTTGTATTTTGTTCATCTGATTCTTGTTATTGTAAGTGTGGCCTAAGCAGTTGGTCACCCCTGTGAATCTGGTTTGCTTGTGGTTTCTTCCTCAAAAATGCTCAAGAACTTTTTTCCTTACCGCTGTTGCCTATGTGCTTGCTCAAGGGCGTTGGTAAAGTTAGGCCATACCCTTGTGAAGCACCTTGGGTGCGACGTCTGTTGTGATTTGGTGCTATATAAATAAACTGAACTGAAACTGAATTGAGTTGTACGTACAGGGTGACCACCCCCACCACAAAAAACCCAGAACCCATAAAAATTGTAAAAAAAAAAAAAAAAATAATAATAATAAAAATCCTACAATCCTAAACTTCAGGTTGTGTACGATCATTTCCCAAAATTTTAGTTATCTTGGTTGCGTTGCATAAAAGTCATGTTCTTTCAAAATCATGTTCCAAACGGTATGATTTTTTTAAACAAAATAAGCCTCCACGCAAAATGTCTTTTCCTTGTTTGACCAAGACATTTTGCCAGTGTCAAATTTCAAGAAATTTGCTGGACCTTTGTAGGATATATTGCAATTATTATTATTATTATTATTATTTTTTAAGGAACCCAGAATGAATTGAACAAAAACATATAAGGATTACTGTAAATACAAAACACTGCTATTACAGCCACTTTTTTTCTTCAGGGGATAGGAAACATGAACAATTACACATCACTGAATATGTCTTGACTTCATTTCCACCAATCATTCAGAAATACAAAAAGCGCAGTCTTATGTGATAAATCTGTCTGGAGGAGAGAATGCAAGAAGAAGGCTTGTGAGGGAAGCCACCAAGACACCCAGGACAAAACTGAAAGAGTTAGAGGCTTCTGCGGCTGTGATTAGATAAACTCTGTACACTGTGCAACTTTTGTGTGTTTCGTCACACAACTTTGCAACTCAAAAAAATGGCAAATGTTAAAGAAGATGACCTGAATCAGAGGAGATTCTTTTTTGGCCCATGCCCCACCCTCACCTGATATTCTTAAAAATGGGATCAGCATTTTTTGAGTAATTCTGCTAAAAGATAAACAAATGAACACGTGGTTTGAAACATTTACTTCCTTGATGAAAGTCATAAAACTCTCAGAATCTAGATGTCTGGATCCTGTCTGTGGGGGGGGTTGAGTGACCACATCGTAATGATGGACAAAAACAGGGTTCAGACGCTTGAGTTTTTTTTTGTTTTAACATATGACAATCAAGAGGATTTAATTGCAGTGGACTGTTGTTTCTCGCCAAATTGATTTTGAAAAAGCTCTTACGGTCCAGCTGCGTAAAGAGAGCGTCGTGGCAGCGATGCTGATTGGGGCATACCAAACAAAAGGGCCTGTCTGTGAAGCCGAGCGTTTGAATCCATCTGTGCCGAGCTGAACAAGCCTGCTGTCAGGGGAATACTTCAGGGGAAGGGCAGCCGTCTACTTTATGACTGTGCTGACGTCAATGGCATAATTCAAATACTTGCAGAGCGCATGCTTCCAGCCATCTAAAACCTGCACTCTCTCTGTGCGGCAGGCCGCAGCTAAAACCCGACGTGGAATCTGACTCCGGTAAAATAACAAACGACAACAACAACACAGCAAAAATAAACTACAGCTGAAGCAAAGCACTGCTGAGATGAAATGGGATGACATGGAACGAAAGAGACTCAGCTTTGAAAGTCAGATTATAGATTATGAAATATAACAGATGCCAAACTTTTTCAGACTGAAGGAGGAAACAAATCTGTCATTCATAAGAAGTGTACTTTATAGTATATATTTATCATGAGTATAAGTGAAAACGGAACGAGAAATTCCAACTAACGCCAACTCAAACCACTTTCTACAAAGAGAAATTCTCAAAAGAGAGAACTAACACCGATTTTGTGTAAATCTGTGGTATTGTACTACTGTGTTTCAAGACAAAAGACATCGACACACAAGTACACACAAACATGTGATCAGTATCACAGACAGCAAGCTTCTCCATCTTGAATGTAACTGCTAAGTTCTATGAACTGGGCAGTTAATATGAAAATCTATATATTAAAAGCCAAGTGGCCTCTGTGTATATGTGCACGTGAATGACTTCGATCACAGAGAAACTGTGAAGAGCTGACATTTGTCGTTTGATATGCTTATATATTTTGGGTCAAGGATGAACACCACAAAAACGGAAACTGATAGGACTAATATTTTGGATAAATTAGAGATATTAGCTATAACAACAGTGAGTGTGAGCCCAAATTACATTCTAGTCTCACACACCATTCCAGCAGGGGGCAGTAAATCATCTATGAATTAAAAGCGAAGTGCCCTCTGTGTACGTGAGTCTGTGCACCTTTGAATATGGACAAACAGGGGAGAGCTGGCATGTGCCGTTTGGTATTCTTATATATTTTGGGTCAAGGATGAATGCTGCCAAAATAGAACATTGATAGGCCTAATATTTTTTAGAGAAATTGCAGATATTAGCTAACAACAGTGAACAATGGATGTTAATAATTACATTGTGGACACAACCGCCATTCCAAATCATTATAGAAACTTTGCATTATTTATTACCACCCTTGAAAAATGTCAGCTGCCTGTTTTAAAAACACTACCCAATCTAAAGCCTGTGGATCCTCACGGGCAATGCACTAGTGATAAATTAACTTTTCAGGGTCATAAAGTAGTATGTATAATTTTAGGTCCATTTGGCTGATTTAGGGTCATTTCCAATTTTTTTTTTTTTAAATCACATCCACTATTATAATTTTTATGACAAGATATCATGTGCATGAAGTTTCAGAGACGTGACCCCCTGCTGGCTACAACTGCAACTGAAGCATGCCCAATGTCACCTTGCCACAAAGTTTTTGTCAGAATATCATGTACGCAAGGTTACAAGGTTAATAGCAGTAGCTTTTCTTGGACATGCATGCAGACCCACAAATGATTAAAGTCTTTTTTTCTTTTTTAGGCAAAACTTAACTTTTACACATATGCAACTTTGTGATCTGGAGTTTTTAAAATATTTTTATTAGTTTTGATTGTCCAGTAAATGTGTTATTGTGACTTTTTTTTAAAAAATGTGCACAACTTTAAAAACCATCAGAGCTCATAAAACCTCATGCAACCCCCCACCCTGTAAACTCTGACACCCCCCCAAGGGAGTTTCAGACCCCAGGTTGAAAACCAAGGGTTTAGATTATACCTACATCCCATAATATGCACATGCAATAAATAAATAAATAAATAAATATATATATATATATATATATATATATATATATATATAAAACCAAGAAGTAAAATCGGATATTATGGAAAAATTGGAAATAATGCAATGAGTTAAAGGTTTCTATCAAAACTAACCACATGCATGCACAAACACACACACACACACACACACACACACATACATACATACAAGGTCTGTCAATAAAGTATAGGTCCTTTTTATTTTTTTCAAAAACTATATGGATTTCATTCATATGTTTTTACGTCAGACATGCTTGAACCCTCGTGCGCATGCGTGAGTTTTTCCACGCCTGTCGGTGACGTCATTCGCCTGTGAGCACTCCTTGTGGGAGGAGTTGTCCAGCCCCTCGTCGGAATTCCTTTGTCTGAGAAGTTGCTGGGAGACTGGCGCTTTGTTTGAGCAAAATTTTTTTAAACCTGTGAGACACATCGAAGTGGACATGGTTTGAAAAATTAAGCTGGTTTTCAGTGAAAATTTTAACGGCTGATGAGAGATTTTGAGGTGATACTGTCGCTTTAAGGACTTCCCACGGTGCGAGATGTCGCGCACCGCTCTCAGGCGCCGTCAGCCTGTTTCAAGCTGAAAACCTCCACATTTCAGGCTCTATTGATCCAGGACGTCGTGAGAGAACAGAAGTTTCAGAAGAAGTCAGTTTCAGCATTTTATCCGGATATTCCACTGTTAAAGGAGATTTTTTTAATGAAAGACGTGCGGACGGATTGCAGCGTCGGCTCGCAGCTGCTGCGACGCTCCGCCACAGGAAAAACACCTCTCTTGGAAGCCTTAAGGACAAGTTGGAACATGTCCAGCTGTTAAACAATTTCTCATATACTCACTCCACTGAAAGCCATCAAAAGCCGCCTGGATTTTACAAATGGTTATCAACACGGAGGTGTTTTTCCTGTGCCGCCACACCGCGCCGGCTGCGTCCCGACGTGCGGACCCGTCCGCACGTCTTTCATTAAAAAAATCTCCTTTAACAGTGGAATATCCGGATAAAATGCTGAAACCAACTTCTTCTGAAACTTCTCTGTTCTCTCACAACGTCCTGGATCAATAGAGCCTGAAATGTGGAGGTTTTCAGCTTGAAACAGGCTGACGACGGCGCCTGGGACCGCTGCGCGACGTCCCGCTGTGTGGGAAGTCCTTAAAGCCACAGTATCACCTCAAAATCTCTCATCAGCCGTTAAAATTTTCACTGAAAACCAGCTTAATTTTTCGAACCGTGTCCACTTCGATGTGTCTCACAGGTTTGGAACAAATTTTGATCAAACAAAGCGACAGTCTCTCAGCAACTTCTCAGACAAAGGAATTCCGACGAGGGGCTGGACGACTCCTCCCACAAGGAGTGCTCACAGGCGAATGATGTCACCGACAGGCGTGGAAAAACTCACGCATGTGCACGAGGGTTCAAGCATGTCTGACGTAAAAACATATGAATGAAATCCATATAGTTTTTGAAAAAAATAAAAAGGACCTATACTTTATTGACAGACCTCATACTGAAAACCCCTCTGATAACTGTGCAGGCAGGTGTTTTCCTGTGGATCTGCTTTGGGCGGGAGTCTCGGGTGTCTCTGTGACAGCGGCTATGAACAGGCTCAAGTTGGGTACAAACTTGTTACCGTAGCTTTTTCATGACACTGCAGACTTGTATGATTATTTTCATTGAAACTATAAAGTCCTGACCTCAAATAAGGCTCACTTGCTCTGCAACACAGGCAGTAAATGCACTTTTTGAAATTATTTCTTAATTCGGGAATTCTGAAATCCACAAGCCATCAGCCATTGTGTGTGCAAAATCTCTCTCGGCTCCTGACTGAGACCCAGCGGGTCATGGTGACGGCAAAACGTGACCTGATGATAGACAAGGCATGTCGATAAACCGTCGCCTTTCCATTTCTTATCTGTGAAGCAGCAGGGTTTGGTACACGCAAAAAGAATCCTGTTTATAGCTGAAATGCTGCTGACTGAGTATAATTTATCTCTGGTCACGGGTCAATGTCATCCATCTAAAGTGTATATTTTTAACTGCTGCGTACGTGTAAGTATTTGGATGTTTCATGGCAGTAGATCCCAAACTGCCCCCACCTACATTCTACACTTTTTCCTTCCAGCTTTGCACAAGTGACTGTTAAACACGAAATATTGAGTTTATACATTTGAGATTCTGCAGATTAACAAAACCCCCACAGGGCTTGTACAACAATGACGGGAGTGCAAACTAAGCCTTGACCTCTTAGTTTTGACAGACATCACTGTTATATAAGCATCACCTGTTTTGCTTTTCTTCCCAGCGAAAGAAAATATTTGTCATTCTTGACATTAGCAATGTGTAAAGTACAAGTCAAGTCAGGTCCGGGAGCAAGCACAGGTATTGGCATGTTGCCACATCCAAACACTGCGGACCTGCCTTGGGTGCTGGTTGGCAAGCATCCAGATAGACAACTGAAAGTCACCTCTCCAGAGTAACCATCAATCTGCTGTAACCAGGTGAAATGAGGGTGCCCCCTTGGTCTTCTCAAGCCACACTCAAACCACCCGTTATGAAAACCACTGCCCAGTTTGCAAATGTATGCGTTAATAAATACTGTAAATAAGAATATCGAGAGACGCCCCATTTGAGCTTTAAAACTGTTCTTTAAAAAGCCTATGGCTGACGTCATGTAGAGGTTTTCAGTATGCTACACCCCAACAGACATGTTAATTTGAGATTAGGGATAGGTATTGATAGGATTTTATTGATATCGATGCCATTATCGATTCTGCTTATCGATCTGATTCCTTATCGATTCCCTTATCAATACCTCCTGTGAATTTTCTGTGTACTAAAAGTAGGGTTTACAGATTTTCTATGTCAACAACATTTTAATGAGTCTTAAAGTAAATAAATGTGAAATTAATCGCTGGATCTTTGATCTCTGGACATAAATATAAATAAATAAAATCTGTACATGGTCACTGGATCCTTGATCTCCTGACAAAAATAAAATCTGTACATGGTGGATCCTAGAGCTCTAGACAAAAATAAACAAAATCTGTTATTTTTGTTAAAAGCATTTACTTTCAGATATTAATGGCACAAATGTAACAACGTATGTCTGAGCTACAATGACACTGCTTGCAGCAGCGTTGGTCCAGAGCCATGTAGACTATGCTTGTACTTCATGGTATACCAATTTGTCCCAAACAAACTTCAGATATGTCAAAACAAACTTATTAGAACTATGCTTCATCTTCCAGCCAGAACTCATTTAGATTACTCGCACTTTTCACAAATAAATTGGTTACCGGTAGAGAAAAGTGTAACTCGATTTAATTTATGTAATGTTTATCAAATTGTTCATGGTAACTGTCCCAAATATTTGCAGAACTATTTTCGTTATGTTTCTGAGGTACACAACAACAGAACTACATCTAGTCACTCATCATTATTCATTCTAAGATACACCACAAATGTTGGTAAAAAATTCTTTTAAACATATTGGCGCTATTAGTTGGAATCAGTTGCCATCAGTTGTACAAATTTGTGATAATCTGAACCGTTTTAAGAGAATGGTCAAGTCATTTCTGCTTAACAGTATTCTAAAAAGTCAGTCCAGCCAATTTGTGTAACTATGTATTATTGTATTGGATTCTTAGTGTTTTTTTTAATTTAGTTTATTATTTTTATTTATTTATTTAGATTTTATCTTGTTGCCTATTGTGTTTGTTTTATGTAAGGACCAGAAGGGAAATAAGTCAACTGACTTTCTTGTGTTATCCTTGAAATTCCATGAATTGTATTAGACATATGTTTTGACATATTTTTGTTTATGTTTTGTATGGAATTTCATAAAACATGGACGTCTCATTTTGGGGAAAAAAAAATGTTTTGGTTTGTTGTCCATATTACAACGTTTGGAAAGAGGTGTCATTTGATTTAAAACTGCGATTTGCTTTGAAGTTATTAATTCTGACCTGACCCTATCTTTGTAACTTGACTCGGCAGAGAGCGGCACAGCGTTTGGAGTGGTACAAACGGAACGTTAGACGATTCTCGTTTCTTGCTCAAGCAGAGCCGCTACAGAAGCAGTTGATTACAGACCTGCTGCAGGGTCTCCAATCAACATAAAGAAATTATAGTTTTCCCTATAAACACCCTCAAAAACAACGGCCGCTCTGAAGGACCAATAAGAGAATAGTCAAGCAAAAAGGCTATTTATGTCGGTGCATGGAATCATTTCATAATGATTCTTGAAAAGAACTGGTTCTCGATACCCAACCCTATTTAAGATGCATGTATTTTCCATGTTATCTTTTATTACAGTCCAAAACTTTGCCTGGAAACCTTCTGAAGGCAACATAAAATAAAGGGGGGGGGGGGGGGGGGGTGCATAACTTGTATACAAGAGAAGGTACTCAAGTTCTCATGGTTTGGTTTTTTTGGTCATGAGGGTGCAACACAAAGTTTAGAGACTTTAGTGCCATCAGCTCTGTGACAAACCAATTATACAACTACTAAAATCCACTTAAGAAGTGGATATTTGAACAAACAACCCACACAGGCTTAAGAGAGAAGGTCAGAAGACAGAGAGATCATGTCATTGACATAGAGTCAGCGCATCTTTCCATCACAATACAATGATAAGCTCTACGGTCTTATGCAACACATTTCTGTGCACAAACAGGTGTACAGTACACATCGCGTCCTGTGCTTCTCTCTGCTGTTTCTCTGAGTTGCAGCCAACTCATCAATCACCACCTACAAAGAAAAGGCAAGGAAACAAATTCCTGGAAAGAAGCAGAGGAAGGACAAGCACATGATTTTTTATTTTTTTTTAAGTCCTGTCAGGAGAATATCAAAGCTGACAAAACAACTCATGAATGTCATGACTGTGTCTGTTATGAATAAATGAATCATGCTGACATCACATAAACAAAGTGACTTAATTACCTCTATAAATCTGTTCTAATTGGGATTGAGTTTTCCACGTATTGGAGGGGTGTTATTCCCCCATTACTGCCATGGCATGACTTCCACCAAACAGACGGACCTCTGTTGAGATGCTGGATATGATTATCTTTGGATCTTTGGATGTCTCCCACATTTTCCCAACTTTGTGCTTTCAGATCTAACATTAAACAGGTTTTCTAGAATATTTTTGTGAAATCTGAAACAGCTGTAGCAATCATGAGTTGCTACACTAGAAGAAGAAGAATGTCTGTCATTGCACGTTATATACTCATACAATGATATTTGTCCTCTGCATTTAACCCACTGTATTTGAATATATATGTATATGAAACAACGAAATCACTTCTTCCACATTTACATCAAGTCCATATTTGGCAGCCTCATACACAGTTGCAATCATGGCTTGAACTCATAAACCCTTCAGTTACTGGACAACCCCCTCTAACATTGTTACAGTCACTCCTAATGAGTTCATACACGCATCATCTGTGAGATCACAGAGGGTAATGGCAACAGCTCAGCGTGAAGCAGTTTAGTGAGCAGTGTTTATTATATATATATATATATATATATATATATATATATATATATATATATATATATATATATATATATATATATATATATATATACACGAGGTCTCTTAGATAATAAAGCGACCCTTTATTTTTTTTTAACTATATGGATTTGAATGACATGCGATTACACCAATCATGCTTGATCCCTCGTGCGCATGCGTGAGTTTTTTCACGCGTGTCGGTGACGTCACTTCCCTGTGGGCAGGCCTTGAGTGAGATGTGGTCCCGCCCTCTCGGCTGAATTCCTTTGTTTCACACGCTGCTCGAGACGGCGCGCGTTGCTTTATCAAAATTTTTTCTGGACCTGTGAGGAATATCCGAGTGGACACTATTCGAGAAATTAAGCTGGTTTTCTGTGAAAAGTTTAACGGCTGATGAGAGATTATGGGGTGTTTCTGTCGGTGTAAGGACTTCCCACGGAGCGGGACGTCCTGCAGCGCTTCCAGGCGCTGTCGTCGGCCTGTTTCGAGCTGAAAACATCCTAATTTAAGGCTTAATTCACCCAGGACATCGTGAGAGAACAGAGAAGATTCAGAAGAGGCCGGCATGAGGAATTTATGCGGACATTCCACTGTTTAAGGACATTTTTGTAATGAAAGACGTACGCGCAAATTCGCCGAGTCGTTTCCGTGACGACTCGGCAAATCTGTGTGCGCCGCGACAGGAAAAACACCTCCGTGTTGAAAACCATTTGTAGAATTCAGGCGGCTTTTAATGGCTTTCAACAAGTGAGTAACTGAGAAATTGTTTAACAGCTTGGGCATGTTCCAACTTGCCCGTTAAGATTTCCAACGGAGGTGTTTTTCCTGCCGCGACCCCCCGCGGTCGGGTCCAGCCTGACATGCGACTCTGCCCGCACGTTCTTTCATTACAAAATGACCGTTAACAATGGAATGTCCGAATAAACTCCTCATGCCGACTTCTTCTGAAAGTTCTCTGTTCTCTGACGACTTACTGCGTCAACAGAGCCTGAAATGTGGAAGTTTTCAACTTGAAACGGCGAGACGCTGCCGCCTCGAAGCGCAGATCGCCGTCAGGCGCCGTGGACCGTCCTTAAAGCGACACTACCAGACCAAAATCTCTCATCAGCCGTTAAAATTTTTACCGAAAACCAGCTGAATTTATTGAATGGTGTCCACTCAGTTGTGCCTTACAGTTTTGAAAAAATGTTTATCAAACAAAGCAACAGTCTCTGAGCCATTCCTAAACAATGAAAAAAATCGACGAGCGGGTGGACGACTCCTCACTCAAAGACTGCCCACAGGCGAATGACGTAACCGACAGGCGTGAAAAAACTCTCGCATGCCCACGAGGGTTCAAGCATGTCTGATGTAATCACACGTGATTCAAATCCATATGGTTTTTGAAAAAAATAATAAGGTCGGATACTTTTCTAATAGACCTCGTATAAGGGGTGGGCCGATGTAAGAGCATGACCAATATTATGTTCGTCAGAAAGCCCAGTTCAATAAAATGTCTGATTTCATCACAAACAAAAAATGTAAATCACAGATAACTCACCCATTTATGTGGATTTTTTGTCCTTGTCTCATTCGATAAATGTGTTCCTTGTAAATACATCCACCAAGGACAAAATAAAATAACTGGGGTTTATATATTTATTTGTCTGGCTGTTTTACGTCAAAACTACTGCACGGATTTTGACACAATTTTCACCACAGATGGATATTAGGCCATGGAAGACTCCATTAAATTTTGGACGTGATCTGGATCCGGATTCTGGAACAAGATTTCACTTTATATAGGCATTTAAGGATTACGTCAAAACTACTTCACGGATTCTCACCAAATTTGCACCACAGATAGATATTAGGCCATAAAAGACTCTACTGAATTGTGGAGGTGATCTAGATCCGGATTCCGCATCAGGATTTCAATTTGTATGCTTCACTTTGGAGGATTTTGAGGATTACGTCGAAACTAAAGTTTTCACCAAATTTTCATCACACATTGGTGTTAGACTTTGTAAGATTCCATTAAATTTTGGAGGTGATCTGGATCCAGATCCTGGATCAGGATTTCACTTTGTAGACTTTTAAGGATTATATCAAAACTACTTCACATATATTTTATTGGAGTCCTCGTTAACCCTTGGCGGACATCAGAAATCTCTGATTGCTCTTGTTTATTTTAATTTCAGGTGGGCTTTTAACCAACTTTCTTCAAAAAGAAATAAAAAACTGATGGGTTGATGCTCGGGCCCTCCGATGGGGGAAAGGTGGTATATTTTAGTGAAGTCAATCGATTAGAATTTTTAATTGTGCATTTAATTTGAATTGTGATTAAAAACAGGATTGTTCATAGCTACCTTGAGATACATAATCACACATTTTTATCTTCAATCTAAGCTGGTTCTTAATATATGAAGACAGAATTTAGTTTAAAAAGATTAAATAAACAGATTTTTTGTTGTTTTTTTTTGTTTCATCAATTTCACTGCAGAATTGTAGTCATGGAACATAAGCGTAATCATAGTAATCACAAGTGAGTGTTTCAGTTTAAAAATACATTCATTATCATTAGTATTCTTAATACTGTTCTCATTATTATTAGTGTTGTTGTTGTTGTAATTTATAAAAAGATGTCTTCAAAAGTGGATCTGTACTCTAACGGTGGTGCTTTTGACACCTCTCTGTGGCTCAGCACCACATACAACGGAGAGAAAAAAAAAGCTGTTTTTGTGGAAATCACAAGCTGATTGGCTGGGAGGAAGGTAATCTTACTAGAAACAGACTTGGTGTGTATTTTAAGCGATGTGTATTTTTAAACTTTCACCGTGGGAGCTGTGACAGCTCTCAGCCTCTTACTGGTCACTGCTTATGAGATGGAGCAAGAGGCACTGTTTACTGATCACACACCAGGTTCATAGCAAAGCAGACAACATGAGTACACACAGCTATTTGGCAACTTGGGTTTAATTTATCTGATACAGATCAATCAAAAAATATATACCTTTTTTTTGACTGATCTAGCGATCTTGCAAATGCCAAAGGTCAAATCACAGGGGCTGAGATCATGTCTGTTGGTCCCGAAATCAACCTGAAATAATTCATTTTGTCAAAGGTCAAGGTCAAGAAGTTTGATTTTCAAACTGATTTGGACCAAATGTGGCAGACAGGAGGATTCCAGAATTACCTGGGCAAGGTGAGCCAGAAGTCAATCATTTGAGTGAAGTTAAAGGTCATAGGGTCAAATGTCAGATTGCCTTCACCCTTAGTGTCTGCCCAGTGGTACCACTATCTACTCGTAAAAAAAAAAGAGGCACTAGTCTCCTTTAAAAGTGAAAACAAGCTTCTTGCCTTCTCTCCAACAGACTGTTGATACGACCAAATGTGTAAGTGACTATTGTGGTCTGGTGAGGTCTGTACGTGACAATTCATGCACTGCTGTACATTCACCATCACAAAATGTCCAGCAGAAAATATTATTGAGGACCTCTCCAAGACTCATATTGTATAACCAACAGACGTACACATTCAGCTAGAGTAACTGCTGTGGTATTCAGCTCCTCCCCAACAAGAGTAAACGGCATTAGTCAGAAAGTGTATACACACACACACACACACGCACACACACACAGACACACACACAGGAATGGTAGGCTCTCACTAGCATGTAGTACCTGAGCACGTAGCTCCACCTGATGATGCTGAATGATGTTTGGACACACATGCTTGCTGTGTATGTACATACAGTAGTGTTCAGAATAATAGTAGTGCTAAGTGACTAAAAAAATTAATCCAGGTTTTGAGTATATTTCTTATTGTTACATGGGAAACAAGGTACCAGTAGATTCAATAGATTCTCACAAATCCAACAAGACCAAGCGTTCATGATATGCACACTCTTAAGGCTATGAAATTGGGCTATTAGTAAAAAAAAAAGTAGAAAAGGGGGTGTTCACAATAATAGTAGTGTGGAATTCAGTCAGTGAGTTCATCAATTTTGTGGAACAAACAGGTGTGAATCAGGTGTCCCCTATGTAAGGATGAAGCCAGCACCTGTTGAACATGCTTTTCTCTTTGAAAGCCTGAGGAAAATGGGACGTTCAAGACATTGTTCAGAAGAACAGCGTAGTTTGATTAAAAAGTTGATTGGAGAGGAGAAAACTCATACGCAGGTGCAAAAAATTATAGGCTGTTCATCTACAATGATGTCCAATGCTTTAAATGGACAAAAAAACTAGAGACGCGTGGAAGAAAATGGAAAACAACCATCAAAATGGATAGAAGAATAACCAGAATGGCAAAGGCTCGCCTACTGATCAGCTCCAGGATGATCAAAGACAGTCTGAAGTTACCTGTAAGTGCTGTGACAGTTAGAAGACGCCTGTGTGAAGCCAATTTATTTGCAAGAATCCCCCTCAAAGTCCCTCTGTTAAATAAAAGACGTGCAGAAGAGGTTACAATTTGCCAAAGAACACATCAACTGGCCTAAAGAGAAATGGAGGAATATTTTGTGGACTGATGAGAGTAAAACTGTTCTTTTTGGGTCCAAGGGCCGCAGACAGTTTGTGAGACGACCCCCAAACTCTAAATTCAAGCCACAGTTCACAGTGAAGACAGTGAAGCATGGTGGTGCAAGCATCATGATATGGGCATGTTTCTCCTACTATGGTGTTGGGGCTATATATCGCATACCAGGTATCATGGATCAGTTTGGATATGTCAAAATACTTGAAGAGGTCATGTTGCCTTATGCTGAAGAGGACATGCCCTTGAAATGGGTGTTTCAGCAAGACAATGACCCCAAGCACACTAGTTATCAAGCAAAATCTTGGTTCCAAACCAACAAAATGAATGCCTCGCAGATGTGAAGAAATCATGAAAAACTGTGGTTATACAACTAAATACTAGTTTAGTGATTCACAGTATTGCTAAAAAAGCAGTTTGAACATAATAGTTTTGAGTTTGTAGCATCAACAGCAGATGCTACTATTATTGTGAACACCCCCTTTTCTACTTTTTTTTTATTAATAGCCCAATTTCATAGCCTTAAGAGTGTGCATATCATGAATGCTTGGTCTTGTTGGATTTGTGAGAATCTACTGAATCTACTGGTACCTTGTTTCCCATGTAACAATAAGAAATATACTCAAAACATGGATTAATCTTTTTAGTCACATAGCACTACTATTATTCTGAACACTACTGTACTGTACTCACAGGTGTCAAACACAGTGGTACATGCAGGTTTCAGAGTAGCCATGTGAGAAACGCTCACAGCACAGAAACAGCAAGGAGCTGGTCGGTGTGTATTGGTGGCTTTCCTCACTTGTCTTCTTGTATAGTCATTCTCTTTTGGACAACTATTCTAGACAGATATGCCATACAGTACCATACTATTTATATTTATTCATGACTGATTTATCAAAGGCATTTTTAGCATCTTGGAAATGTTCATGTATTCATCTCCTGACTAGAACAGAGGGAGTTTTTCCTTACCACTGTCACCTGCGTGCTTGCTCAGAGGAGTTGGTAAGGTTAGACCTTACTCTTGTGAAGCGCCTTGAGGCAGCATTGTTGTGTTTGGTGCTATACAAATAAAAGTGACAGTTTGTATGAGCAATACTTCTTTTATTTAGTTTGGATAATTACTTATGGGCTCTGAAAATGGAGGGCCAATGAACAAAAATGGCTAGACTTTAATGGTTAATGCAATGGTAAATGGACTGCATTTACAAGGTCTGTTAGAAAAGTAACGGACCTTTTAATTTTTTTCAAAAACTATATGGATTTGATTCATATGTTTTTACGTCAGCCAAGCTTGAACCTTCGTGTGCATGCGTGAGTTTTTCCATGCCTGTCGGTAGCGTCATTCACCTGTGGGCAGGCTTTGAGTGAGCACTGGTCCACCCCTTTTGTCGTTGTTTCATTGCGAGGAAATGGCAGAATGATTTGGGCTTTTTTTCCATCAGAATTTTTTCAGAACCTGTTAGAGACAGGCAGCTGGAAACCATTCGAAAAATTTATCTGGCTTTCGGTGAAAATTTTACGGGCTTCACAGAGAATAAGGAGTGTTACTACAGCTTTAAGGATGGCCCACAATGGCGCACGGCGCACCGCGCTCCGAGCCACCATCGAGAGGCAGAAACCACCACATCATTTCTAAACGGATGGCTGTGTGGAGCCGGGACCGTCGTGTGCAATTTCTCTGGTTATCACAAGAGCTGGACATCAGCCATTTTCCGGCAGATTTCACTTTTAACAAGCGAGACAAAGGAACACCTCCATTTCGGAGTGCCAGAGGACAAGTTGGGACATGCCCAGCTCTCCACAATTTCTCTTATACTCACTCGACTGGTAAGCACTGAAAGCCGAGATAGGCATGTCCCAACTTGTCCTCTGGCACTCCGAAACGGAGGTGTTCCTTTGTCTCGCTTCATCAGCGAATCGGTCGTGACGTGCGAAACCTCTGCGCGGCTTTCCATGACAAAATCTCTTGTTAAAAGTGAAATTCCTTTTTGATTTCCTTTTTTTTACTTGCTTGTTCATCCTGTAACTTATATTTCAAAGTGACTTGGAAGTCAAAAACACAAGGCCACAAGATGGCTTAGCAATGACCCGCATGACAATTAAAACTGGCTCATGCGCAGTAAGTTAAATGAGGGGCTGTGTGATCCATGCTGTGGAGTTGAAGGTGGCAATGCACCATTAAGCTTGATGCCAATTGCCATAAAACAAGAAGAAGAGGAAGCACAACAGAGGAGGATTGTGAGACTAAGATAAGGCTAACTCTAATCAGTCATTTTACTAAGTTGATTGGCATCCAGTGAGGTAAGCATGCACATGTTTAGCTTCAAGTTGAAGCAGTCCGTGCACGCGGGCAATTCCAATGACATTTTCCTCTGTTCAGTGGTGAGAAGAAGCAGTTTACTCTGAATTCTCTGTGCCTCCTACAATAACTTGTATTAGCCTGCTAGCTCCTGCTTCCTAATGTGGTGTTTGTTTAATAAATAAGCAATACTCCAATTAAATTAATTTTGCTTTTTGTTGCATAAAAAATACCACTATGTTTCAATAATAAAGGTGACCTACAGACGGATGTAACGTATATATATTTTTTCTTTTGCATGACACGAGGTCTGTTAGAAAAGTATCGGACCTCTTTATTTTTTTCAAAAACCTGATGGATTTGAATCACGTGTGCTTGCATGAGCCAACCTTGAACCTTCGTGCGCATGCTTGAGTTTTTTTCACGCCCGTCGGTTGCGTCATTCACCTGTGAGCAGGCTTTGTGTGAGCACTGGTCCTCCCCCCTTGTTGGATTTTCATTGCGAGGAAAATGTCTGAACGATTGGAGCAGCGCTGAATCAAATTTTCCAGAAACTGTGAGAGACAGCCAGGTGGAAACCATTCGGAAGATTCAGATGGCTTTCGGTGAGGATACTCTGGACGTCACACAGATTAAGGAGCATTACAACCGGATTAAAGACGGCCCACAGCGGTGCAGGGCACGCCGCGCTCCAAGTGGCCATCGACAGGCTGAAACGAACAGATCATTTCCAAAGTGAAGGCTGTGTTGATCCGGGACGTCGTGTGACTACCAGAGAAATTGCTGAAGAGGTGGACATCAGCATTTTTGCAGCACATTCCACTGTTACAGCAGATTTTGTAATGAAAGACGTGCGGAGGAATTCGCGCGTCGGGACAGAGCCGCAATGGCGCACAACAAAAAGCACGTCCGTGCTGGAAACCATTCGGAAGATTCAGACGGCTTTCGGTGGCTTTTCAGTCGAGTGAGTATCCGAGAAATTGTGTAAGAGCTGGGCATGTCACAACTTGTCCTGTGAGACTTCCAACACGGACGTGCTTTTTGTTCTGTGCCATTAGCGGCTCCGTCCCGACGTGCGAATTCCTCCGCACGTCTTTCATTACAAACTCTCCTGTAACAGTGGAATGTGCCGAAAAAGTGCTGATGTCCACCTCTGCTGCAATTTCTCTGGTAGTCAGACAATGTCCCGGATCAACACAGCGTTCACTTTGGAAATGATCTGGTCGTTTCAGCCTGTCGATGGCCACTCGGAGCGCGGTGCGTCCTCCGCCATTGTGCGCCATCTTTAAGCCGCTTGTAACACTCCTTAATCTGTGTGATGCCCATAGGATCGTCACCGAAAGCCATCTGAATCTTCCAAACAGTTTCCACTTGGCTGTCTCTCACAGTTTCTGGAAAAATTTGATTCAGCGCTGCTCCAATCGTTCAGACATTTTCCTCGCAATGAAAATCTGACGAGGGGGGGAGGACCAGTGATCACACAAAGCCTGCTCACAGGCGAATGACGCAACCAACAGGCGTGAAAAAAAATCATGCATGCGCACGAAGGTTCAAGGTTGGCTCATGCAAGCACACGTGATTCAAATCCATCAAGTTTTTGAAAAAAATAAAAAGGTCGGATACTTTTCTAACAGACCTCGTATATTTTTGGACAGATGTGACTAATACTTCAGTGCGACATAGTCTAGAAAATATGCAGGATGTTGCTTCTGAGAAATAGAAGCTGCAGTAGGGTGCATAAATTGAAACACCTCAATGCCATGAAACAGCACCTGGCCCAGTGCTGACCCTTCATAAAATGTGGATGTAGTTCCTATAAAACAAGCGGAACCATGAGGATAATGAGCCACACTGAAACTAGAGTAAGCTCTTCCGGCTTCTCCCTTTTTCACTTGAGCTAGCTACAGCAGATCTGATACGGATCTGCATGTTGATTTGGCACACATTTTTACACCAAATGCCCTTCCTGACGCAACTCCACATTACATGGCGAATGGGCAGGGGTGGTGTTGAACTGGGAACCTTCCGTTCTGGAAACAAGCACACTAACTACTTGGCCACCACGTTGCCTACCAGCCACACTAAGATCAATACATGTATTTATTTCATGCCAGACTGTGATAGAACCAAAATATATCAACTGATCAACTCTGTAAGTGAACTGTTGGTTCTGTAAGGGCCTAAAAAAATGTGGAGTTACTCCTAACATTCACTGTGCACTTCATAAAGGATACCATGCTGCTGTGCAGAGGACTTATCAGAGGACAGCTGTATGAGAGGATAATTGTCCTGGATCAAAAACAAAACACAAAGGGTCTATCGGGGTATAAACACACACCACGACAAGGGTTTATCAACAAGAAATGGGCAATCAATGAAGAACTGAAGTGGATAATACATGACCGGGAGTCAAGCACCTCTGAACACTGTCCTCATAATGAACCTGACACAGTTACCTTCTAAAATTAGAAAGCTCGTCTCTGAACTCCTCCTAGGGAGCACCTGCTCTGCAACTGTCCCAACTTTTTCTCCCACCCACAGCTAGTTAACTATGTCAGGTGCTCTTTCTAAGTATACTGTAGAGCAGGTATATGAGTGCAATAAGGACTTGTTCTTCCAACATATAGACCTGGATTTGATTTGCAGTCAGGCTACATGTCTGTGTCCTTGGACAACATTTTCTGCATTGTGCCAGTCTACCAAGCTGTAAATGGGTACCGGCCTTGGCTGGAGAAGTAATCTGTGTTGGACTGGCGTCCATTCCAGCCGGGGTCACAGACCCTCATCCGCTTCATGTTATGGAATCTGTGGATATGTGGTGTTAACTACAGGCACTCTGTACGCTCTTTGATGAGATCTTGGGTGGCACAGCGACTTAGTGATTAGCTGCCTCAAACACGAGCTGGTGCTTTCTGTGTGGAGTTTGCATGCTCTCTCCATGTTTGTGCCTCCATGTTTTCTCCCATCTCAAAAAGAATGCAGGTTAGATGGATTGACAACCCTACATTGACCATACAGCATACAGTGGTCCCCCCTCATTAGTGCATAGGTTAAAGCAATAAATTTTCATCCGACTGAATTTTTTCCTTCCAAAAATTAATGCCTGCAATTCCCTAAAATGTGGCGTAGTGGGGGCACACACTCCTTTTTCCTCAATAAATACAATAAACACATTATACAGTGTACAAATCTATTCTAAATAGCCTCTTAGGAGAGAGAGAGACAAAGCATGAAAGAATGCAAAACCTGAACATAAAGGTACATCAGGGGTCGAAATACATTTTTTAACCTACTTGCACTGGTCCTAGTAACAAAAAAATTACTTGCACCAAAAAAAGTTACTTGCACAACCAAAAGTCAGTCTTATATCAACCTTAAAACTCCTCCTCTGATGTGTTAGACTCTTCCTCTCTGGGGCGAGTTTGAGGGGAGAGCAGCAGCAACAACAGATATTTTTTTCACGTTCACGCACAAACGAATCGTCCGTGAAGATTATTTGATTTATTAACTACACAGATGTATAATAAAACAAATGGTGACTGGTTTATAACACAATTATGACAGAGTTTGAGGGGAGAGAGAGTGAGGAACTACGGAGCCCTGGAAGTGTCATTGCAAAATGTTTTGCATGTGGAGAGAATGTGTGCACGTTTTATTATATTGTGCGCTCGTTTTATGATATTGTGCGCACATTTTAAGCATTGTTTGAGTAAAACAAGGGCACGATCTACTTAAACGTGGCCACAATTTGTAAAACGTGCACTCAATATCGTCTTGACACATAAATGTTGGCTATTAGCCAACAAACCAGGAGACAGTGTAATACATTTCCCCATTTCGGCCCCAAAACATGCAGGACATCATGTGCGCGCGTATGTGGTTAAATTTTCCAAATGACGGAAATCCATCGTGGTGACGGAGAACTTTAACCCATGCATTAGTGGCCCCTCTCAGGAGAAGCCACCCCTCATATATGGCCTCATTTCTACTGCAACAACTATCTTTCTGTTGATTTCACCTCTCAAGAGAGGCCACCTCTCAAAACGTGGCCAGCAGCTCACTCAAAAGGATAAAAATACTCTCAACAATGGCCATTCCGTGGAAATTCCCAACCGGGTTTTCCAAAAGAAATCGCATCAAAACTCTCCTGCAAACGTGAACTTGTGAGATTACTCCAGTACAGGAAAAATGGCTCCTGTTGGCGAAACGTCCACATCTCGGAAAAGAAAAGCTTTAACATTAGAAGAAAAGGTAAAAGTCATTCGTTTGAATAAGAAAGGAGAAGATTCCCAGAAGTTAGCTGTTGATTTCAGTGTTGGTAAAACGCAGATCAACAACATTCATTTAAACACTGAAGATGCACTACAGAAGAAACTCTTGCATCATGACCTGATGGTGATGGATGACATTTCCAAGGCATCAGATGTTGCCAGGCAAGTTAAAGATTTTATGTGCTGAACTGTTTTGTGGACTGATCTTGTTACGAGTTTACATCATTTCTGTGACTTTAAAAGATACAATTCTTGTGCTGTGATATTTTGAACTGAGACTGAGTGGAAGACATAGTTTGTCTCTGACTGTACATTAGTCAATAAATCTGTGATGTTTTCCCTGATACTTCATGCTTGTAACAATATGTTATCAACTACTGTACTGTAGACATGCTGGATTTTTGTCGCCCCCTCGACAAAGGCCATCCCTCTGATGTGGCCACTTTTAGCTTGCAGTACAGGTGGCCTTAATAGAGGGGGACCACTGTATATGACTTAAAGTGCAAATGGGTTTGTCTGTCTATATGTGTCGGCCCTGTGAAAGACTGGTGGCCTGTCCAGGGTGTATCCTGGACAGGTTTCCTCGCCCAGTAACTCCTGGGACAGGCTTCACTGGGTTCAGAAAAAGATACAAAAAATTATGACATATTGTTTCCTTACATGTGAGGACACAAAATCAAATGGGGACAGAAAATTCAAGTGGCTTTGTTGAGATTAGTTATGAGAGGAAGAGTACTATGCAGTGTAGTGTACTCTACTCACTGTATTGATGTACAACGTACATAGTCCAGTGTGTGGAAACACTCGTAATCTGTTGTTCTCACAGAGATAAAGACACTGACGGCAGCAACTACTAACCTGCGATCGCCGAGAACAAACTCTTCTCTGAGCTGCTGATTAAACACCCGATAAACTGCACCAGCGCACATTCCTTATGCAACTCAGCATGTAGTATTTATTACTTTGCCAATTTAAACTGTTGCTACTGAAGTGTTTACGCAGGTTAGTGATGCATGCCAAGTCAACAGGGAGCACATTTTGTGCTGCCGATTTAGATAATATATATCTGACAAGGAGTCAGAAGATTAAAATTTAACAGCCTCATTATGTAAATGTGGCTAATCCTCTGTTGTGTGAGATGCACTGCTGATGTCTGAAGTGAAATGTCATTCTCTCATCTGTCACGCAAATTGCTCAGTAAAGATTGCAGAGAACAGTGAGTACACTCGGTGTACTTATCAGCAATGCACAACAGCAAAAAGACAAAGACACAATTTACAAATGTTTGACCAAAGTAATTGCTCAGAGCTCCATTGACATGGCGAAGTTAGTGAGACATCATCACGTGTTCCTGCAGCTTGCGTAAAATACAGAGAGTGGCGTTAATGCAAAATGTTCACTGTGCTGATTTTCAACCGAGAATCTATCGTCATAAGGAGAGGAGCACACGCAAATGAAACATAATTAGGGATGGGTATTGATAAAGTGCTATCAATATCAATGCCATTATCGATTCCGCTTATCGATCTGATTCTTTATCGATTCCCTTATCACTAATTCTGTGAATTTTATGTGTACTATAAGTAGGCTTTACAGGTTTTCTATGTCAACAACATTTTATTGAGTCTTAAGGTAAATAAATATGAAATAAGCCACTAGGTCCTTGATCTCTGGACATAAATAAAATCTGAACATGGTGGATCCTTGATCTCTGGAAATAAATAAAAATAAAATCTGCAGTTTTTGTCAAAAGCATTTCCTTTCAGATATTAATGAGACAAATGTAATTCCATACATAGCCTCCGAGCTGAGCTCTTGCAGCCGGCTGCGCTGCACATCAAGATCAATGTAATTCATAAAAAACGTAGGACATCTCATTTTCAGAGAAAAACGGTTTGGGCGATTGTAGTTTATTGTTTGTATTACTACTTTTGGAAAGCGGTGTCATTTGTTAGTTAGTTTTATATATATATACAGACAGACAGACAGACAGATAGATAGATAGATATAGATAGATTTTTATTATTACAAGTGGAAGTTACAATTGCAATGAAATTATGTTCACACCCAATTACCTCAGACAAAAATATAGCAATTAAAACACAATTATTACTAGTTGAACGTAATAATGGCACACATCAGAATTAAAACAACCATACATATACATTTGATTGTTTATGTACGCTAAACTTTAAGACAGTCCGCCACCACAATTGAGGCAATATGAGTGTGGGGTGGCTGCAGCAGTATCACGCGCAGCTGCGAGCTTGGGGGGAAAAGGAAAGCTGCAGCAGCTGAGCCATGCTGCTTCCCAGAGGGTGGAAAGGAGTGGCGGTGCGGAGGCTGGGGTAGTGGCGGGGTGGACAGAAACACAGGGGGGGGGGGGTGCGTGCATGCGTCCATGTGTGCAGGTGGCGCATATCAGTCTCTGTCCGTGTATGCTGGAGTTGCCTTGACAACAGGAGGCTGTGGGGGAGGGCAGATGGATAAGAGGGGAGCCAAATGCTTCACCAAGGCCGATGAGATCCTTCTTGAGGAATAACAAGCGGATATAAACGTGTGTGTGTGTATATATATATATATACACACACAGTAAATATTTCACATTTAAACATTTTTTGTGGTGTATAAGATGTCTCGTTTTTCTTTTTTGTGGTATACAGTAGCTCTGCAGGAGCACCCCCAATTTTGTTGTACTCCCCCCATACAATGAAAGACTATTCTATCCTATTCCTGTATTACTGTATGGTTGTGCGACATGGGTGCTAACCAGTGAAGTAAAGCATCAAGTACATGAGAGGAGTATCAACTGCACTGTGAGGGAACAGCTGCTATGATATTTTGGACATGTGGCTTGTTTTTCTGGGCATGATCCAGCATGCAGGTGCCTCAGGGTTGATGACACCAGCAGCTTCAGAAGGCTGGAGAACTCCCAATTTATACCTGCTTGTGCCAGATAGGTGGCTATTTTCAAGAAGTGAAGATGAACCAGTTGTTTGCCTAGGTGGTCGCCATCCAGGACCCAATGTGGTTTCGTGGTGTGGTCTAAGTGGCGATGTGGTGACATATAGCACCAGCGACTGTCACTAGACTTCACTCTCCTACACGAACACTCTGTTCAATAAGGTCACAGAACAAGAGCCTTAATTTTTACATAATCTTTATCATAAAATACACCTCAGTAGAACACGTGCTTCTCCCAGGGCCACACAGTCCTTTTTAAATGTCCACAGACACAATTGTAGCATCAGCTGAACAGCATTTCTGGTGTGCAGCAGATCTCCTTTCACAATGACTGTGTGAATGCAGAGTGAACAACTCACAGTGATATAAACCAGCAAACTGGTGACTGAGCTGCAATACTGTTTTCACGTGTGTTCCCTGTGCGACTTCTGTCTCGCACCAAAAAACCTCATTTGACCCCACAAACAGTTGAATGCACGGTTGTGGAACAAAAGCCCGCAGGGGGCATCCACACACCTGGGGGTCGGTGAGTGTGAATGTGAGGAAATCATTGTCATCCCACTGGACTGTTTCCTCTTTAGTGTCATGGCAACTTGGACTTCCATCCACAGATCCCAAGCTGCATGTTCAACGCACACAGCTGGACACTGACCACTTGTATTACATTACAATGTGACAACTGTGCAATGAATTGCATTTCATTATCCATGCGCACACCTGCACGACACTGACACAAATCCGGACACAAACACTTCCTTTAGCAGCTTGAGCTCATGCTGCTGCCTCTCGTCATTCTGTTGTCCCACTAAAAGTGACACTTTGAGGTGTCAGCACTCACAGCAACCGGCATCTCAGTCTGGAGGCAGGGCAATGCCGTAATGAGAGTACTCAGTAAAGGGAAAACTTTAAAATCAAATTTAAGAGCTGAATGGCACATATCTCAGTATATACAGTTGTGTTCAGAATAATAGTAGTGCTATGTGACTAAAAAGATTAATCCAGGTTTTGAGTATATTTCTTATTGTTACATGGGAAACAAGGTACCAGTAGATTCTCACAAATCCAACAAGACCAAGCGTTCATGATATGCACACTCTTAAGGCTATGAAATTGGGCTGTTAGTAAAAAAAGTAGAAAAGGGGGTGTTCACAATAATAGTAGTGTGGCATTCAGTCAGTGAGTTCATCAATTTTGTGGAACAAACAGGTGTGAATCAGGTGTCCCCTATGTAAGGATGAAGCCAGCACCTGTTGAACATGCTTTTCTCTTTGAAAGCCTGAGGAAAATGGGACGTTCAAGACATTGTTCAGAAGAACAGCGCAGTTTGATTAATAAGTTGATTGGAGAGGGGGGAAATTATATGCAGGTGCAAAAATTATAGGCTGTTCATCTACAATGATCTCCAATGCTTTAAAATGGACCAAAAAAAAAAAAAAAAAAAAAAAAACCAGACGCGTGGAAGAAAACTGAAAACAACCATCAAAATGGATAGAAGAATAACCAGAATGGCAAAGGCTCACCCATTGATCAGCTCCAGGATGATCAAAGACAGTCTGAAGTTACCTGTAAGTGCTGTGACAGTTAGAAGACGCCTGTGTGAAGCTAATTTATTTGCAAGAATCCCCCACAAAGTCCCTCTGTTAAATAAAAGACGTGCAGAAGAGGTTACAATTTGCCAAAGAACACATCAACTGGCCTAAAGAGAAATGGAGGAATATTTTGTGGACTGATGAGAGTAAAATTGTTCTTTTTGGGTCCAAGGGCCACAGACAGTTTGTGAGATGACCCCCAAACTCTGAATTCAAGCCACAGTTCACAGTGAAGACAGTGATGCATGGTGGTGCAAGCATCATGATATGGGCACATTTCTCCTACTATGGTGTTGGGGCTATATATCGCATACCAGGTATCATGGATCAGTTTGGATATGTCAAAATACTTGAAGAGGTCATGTTGCCTTATGCTGAAGAGGACATGCCCTTGAAATGGGTGTTTCAACAAGACAATGACCCCCAAGCACACTAGTAAACGGACAAATTCTTGGTTCCAAACCAACAAAATTAATGCCTCGCAGATGTGAAGAAATCATGAAAAACTGTGGTTATACAACTAAATACTAGTTTAGTGATTCACAGGATTGCTAAAAAATCAGTTTGAACATAATAGTTTTGAGTTTGTAGCGTCAACAGCAGATCCTACTATTACTGTGAACACCCCCTTTTCTACTTTTTTTTTTTTTACTAATAGCCCAATTTCATAGCCTTAAGAGTGTGCATATCATGAATGCTTGGTCTTGTTGGATTTGTGAGAATCTACTGAATCTACTGGTACCTTGTTTCCCATGTAACAATAAGAAATATACTCAAAACCTGGATTAATCTTTTTAGTCACATAGCACTATTATTATTCTGAACACTACTGTACTTCCATCAAATGGTCAGTGTTTCAATGTTAAAAATTTATGAAAAAATTCCATGAGTTCATGGGTGGGGTTGTGGAAACAAATGGGATATAGTACCTTGACTCTTGCACAAATTTGATCAGCAATCTGCCATACCAGAGAGTAAACTCACTGTAAGCTGTGCACTGTTGCGTGCAAGTGGGCAAATAAAATTTTGAAATGTTCAAAATCTCTGGCACGCATTAATTTTGTTAACTACACGTGAACATTGTGCAAACAATTCAAAAACACTGTGTGTCACTGCATCATCTGAACGATTATGATGAGATGTTAAATCTGTATTGAATTAAATTTTACAGATATTCATAAGAAGGAATGAAAATGAAAATGTTTTACCAAGACATTACAATGTAAATATTACAAACTTTGAGATCATTCCAAATGCGTTCTCCACGTCATGAAAGGCACAAGAACAGCCGCAGCTGTAGAAAGTTTCTCTGTGATTCCGGAGCGATTAGAGGTGGTTTCATCAGCCAAGTTGTAAGAGCCAATGAGTAATTCGCTACAAAATAATTATTTTATATAATGCAGTGTCCAGCAGCACAAAACGCAGCATCCAGAGGAACACAGCGGGTGGCATTGGCACGACAAATTGTGTGGCAGTGTGGGGGTTAAATGCGTGCAAGTGTCAAGGTGCCTTAAGATGCCTCTGTTTTCGAGGAAAGGTCTACTAACATTGAATTTGTGGTTGATGCTGTGATGTACATACAAGTATGTGGAGTCAATTCAAACCCTGATAGCAGCCTTTGAGAAGGTGAGTGCGGAGTCAGAGTGTCTGGATTTGTAATTGTTCTGAATCAATATTAACATTCAGGCATTCATTGACTTGACTTGGCCATCAGAAGTGTATCTGTGTGAGATGAAAGTGCTGGATTTGTGGAGGTATTCACGTATTTTGGCAATGACTTCATGTATTTGGGTCTTTGGCCTTTGAGATCAAGAGACATCTGGGAAAAGCATATGGAGTCATGAGGTCACTGGACAGAGGTGTTTGGTGATGCAGATACCTTTGCAGGACAAGGAAGGTCAATGTCTTCAGGATCCTGGTGGCTCAAGGTAATGACTAGATGTCTTTGACGCTAAGTCTCATCTGAGGGTCCTTGGGTACAGTTGGAATGACTGTGTCAAATTAATGGATACTTAGGGAGACTAACATGAGAAGCATCAGTTGCACTGTCAGGAAATGTCAGCTATGACATTTTGGCCATGTGGCAAGTTTCTTTGGGCATGATCCAATATGTAGGTGCCTCAGTATTGAGGACACCATCAGCTGAACAATGCCAAGGAGATACCCAAGTATCATTCTGTGTCTGATACATGTTTATTTTCAGGAGGTGGGGATGGGCCATTTGTCTGCTTCAGTGGTTGCCATACAGGACCCAAGGTGATTTTGTAGTGTGGTGGCTGGATGCAGAGATGCGTAACCACAGCACAGGCTCTCAGATCCAGCCTTTTACTTAGAGCCACAACAAAATTGGATAGCACAAATGAATGAAGTAATAACGTCTTCATTGGGGAAGCGATTACATCATTAATGTTTCAACATAAATTCCAACAACAGACATATGGGACAACATACACATCAGCTAATTCCACACAGCCAAAACTACAACATTCTGGCTCAAGAATTGAACTTTAAAAACTTGTACAAAACCCAAAAATGGATTCTTCTCCTTGGGAACCACAGGTTGTTGGAGCTCAATGTCAAGCAGACCTAGTAGCCCAGTGGGATACGAGTTGGACCACAAATTTGTAGATCTGGGTTTGATTCCTAGTCACGCTACTCACTTGTGTCCTTGGACATGACACTTCATCTGTATTTTCCCACTCTACCCTGTAATGGGTACTGGGATTGGCTGGGGAAGTAACCTGTGGTGATATGGTATCCCATTCAGGGCATGTTGTAGACTCTTGTCCACTCCACGCTACAGAATCTGAGGATAAATACCATTACCAATGGGTTTCAGGGCCTATATAGTACTTACATCTTCTTGTTACACATGGAATAAACAGCAATTTAACAGCTTAATGACAGATTTTTGACAAACGACAATGAAGAAGTAGAAGAACAATCTTCTCTTTGTCAGCAGAATACCTGCATCTCCAAAAGGTATAAATGGATTTCATTTAATTCTTGGATATGTCTTGGGGTGAAGAAGCGTTTATACATTTTTTGAGGTGAATCCAAGGACCATCTGGGCAATTCCATGAAAAATGGGACATAACCAGGCAAATGATATTTTCAGTTGTAGATTCTTATAAAGGCTGCAACTTATTTATAAAACACCCAACTTTACAAGTTGAATTCATTAGGAAATATCTCTTTCCCACATGAATCCTGACTGTCAAATGATTAGTTAAATTGGTTGGTTAACAATTTTAGCCAGATTTGTACATTTGACTGTTTGGTTTGCCATATGTTATTATTACATGTATCTCTAGAAAGGTCGAGCGTGTAGGGAGAGTGGAAACAGTTTTCTCAGATTTCATAAAACCCTCTGAACCCAGAAATGCATGAAAGGGTGTAACTTGATGTAATATCGTCAATAACTGGGTCATCTTTTCCTAAGCAAATCAGTAAAATATTTCAGAAAACATGCCTTTTTCATCTGCAAGTCATGTTAATCAATCAAGATGTTTTATTTGTTGAGATCATTGAGATCAAGATCTCTTTTACAAGGGAGACCTGGACAATGTTAAAAGTTTCCAATCCACCTAACCTGCATGCCTTTAGATGTGGGAGGCAGCTGGAGCACTCGGAGGGAACCCACACACCCACACCCAACACAGGGAGAACATGCAAACCCCACACAAAGGCCACAGGAGGGAACCGATCCCATGATGTTCTTGCTGTGAGGCAACAGTGCTAACCACTAAGTTACCATGCTGCCCAGTGTAACGTCTGGTACATGATTGAATCTTTCACAACCCTGGAACCAGTGCTGCCAAGTACCTCACTATATGATCTCTACTGCAGCCAGTATATTCGCGAGGTGATTGCCCCTATATCCTTGTAGTTCATAATCATGGATTCATGAGGAAATTTTCATGTGTCTTTTTTTTTTTGTAACATCCATCACACTCATATTTTTTTATTATATATATAAAAAAACAGAAGCATTACTGGATATCTTTTCTCCCAGCCTAAATACCTCCAGACCTTAACTATGCCCACATACAAGATAAGGGACTTATGGCTTCAACTTTGGTTTCACCCCTTTGAGTCTGGTCTGCTTGAAGTTTCTTCTTCAGTGTTATCAGAGGGAGTTTTTCCTTACCACTGTCACCTGTGTGCTTGTTCTAGGGGTTGGTAAGGTTAGACCTTACTTGTGTGAAGTGCCTTGAGGCAGCTTTGTTGTGATTTGGCGCTATATAAATGAAATAAATTTAATTAATTAAAGTGAAATAAATTAACTTTTAGTTGGCTCAGACTCCTTACATATGTAACGTCAGTCATGATGGAATTGCGCAACTACACAGTAAATTTTGCTGAGTAATAGGGGTGCCGGAAAAAATCGATTCATGTCCGAATCGTGATTCTTATTTATTACGATTCTGAATCGATCCAAAATGTCCAAGAATCAATTTTTAAAAAGCATTTTTTAAACATTTTCTTGCTTACGAGGTGTATTAGATAAGAAACCGACACTTTTATTTTTTTTTTTTAACTATATGGATTTGAATGACGTGCGATTACACCAATCATGCTTGAACCCTCATGCGCATGCGTAAGTTTTTTCACGCGTGTCGGTGACGTCATTTCCCTGTGGGCAGGCATTGAGTGAGATGTGGTTCAGCCCTCTCGGCTGAATTCCTTTGTTTCACACGCTGCTCGAGACGGCGTCAAAATTTTTTCTGGACCTGTGAGGAATATCTGAGTGGACACTATTCGAGAAATTAAGCTGGTTTTCGGTGAAAAGTTTAACGGCTGATGAGAGATTATGGGGTGTTTCTGTCGCTGTAAGGACTTCCCACGGAGCGGTACGTCGCGCAGAGCTTCCAGGCGCCATCGTCGGCCTGTTTCGAGCTGAAAACATTCTAATTTAAGGCTTAATTCACCCAGGACGTCGTGAGAGAACAGAGAAGATTCAGAAGAGGCCGGCATGAGGACTTTATGTGGACATTCCACTGTTTAAGGACATTTTGTAATGAAAAACGTGCGCGCAAATTCGCCGAGTCGTTTCCGTGATGACTCGGCGAATCTGTGTGCGCCGCGACAGGAAAAACACCTCCGTGTTGAAAACCATTTGTAAAATTCAGGCGGCTTTTGATGGCTTTCAACAAGTGAGTAACTGAGAAATTGTTTAACAGCTTGGGCATGTTCCAACTTGCCCGTTAAGGTTTCCAACGGAGGTGTTTTTCCTGTCGCGACCCCCCGCGGTCGGGTCCGCCCGACATGCGACTCTGCCTGCACGTTCTTTCATTACAAAATGTCCGTTAACAATGGAATGTCCGAATAAATTCCTCATGCCGACTTCTTATTAAAGTTCTCTGTTCTCTGACGACTTCCTGGGTCAACAGGGCCTGAAATGTGGAAGTTTTCAACTTGAAACAGCGAGACGCTGCCGCCTCTAAGCGCAGATCGCCGTCAGGCGCCGTGGGCCGTCCTTAAAGCGACACTACCAGACCAAAATCTCTCTTCAGCCATTAAAATTTTTACCGCAAATCAGCTGAATTTATCGAATGGTGTCCACTCAGTTGTGCCTTATAACTTTTGAAAAAATGTTTATCAAACAAAGCAGCAGTCTCTGAGCCATTCCTAAACAATGAAAAATCGAGGAGAGGGTGGGCCACTCCTCACTCAAAGACTGCCCACAGGCGAATGACGTAACCGACAGGCGTGAAAAAACTCTCGCATGCCCACGAGGGTTCAAGCATGTCTGATGTAATCACACGTGATTCAAATCCATATGGTTTTTGAAAAAAATAAGGTTGGATACTTTTCTAACAGACCTCGTACTCACTGCGTGTACTGCTTGTCAGGCAACAGCTTCCGTACTACAGCGTCCCGCGAGGGGAGGGTCCGACATGCTTCAAACATTCGTGAGCTGCAGGTTAGCATGGCGGACGAAGAGCTAATTCAGCCAGCACCGTCTTTGCTGAAGGCAAATGTTTGGGCGCATTTTGGATATTATTATTTGTTGCGTAACAAGGAGCTTGACATGACTTATGCAGTGTGCAAAATCTGCAAAATGAAAGTCAAGTACTTCGGAAACACTTCAAATCCGCAAGCCCACATGCTACGCCATCACCCGGAGCTAAAAGAGGGGAGCAGCGGTATCTGCCAACTACTGACCAGCGCTTTGCTAAACTGCCAGCCAACTCTGAACGAGCAAAGCAGATAAGTAAATTTACATCTAGAATCACTTGATTAACCTTGTAAAGCTGTATTTTCTTAAACATAAACATTTTTTAAGTAATATAACTATTTCTCAGAGCTCTTTGAATCGAAAACCGATTCTGAATCGAATAGTCACCCCAAGATTCAGAATTGAATTGAATCGTGAGTTGTTGTACAATTTACATCCCTACTGAGTAAAATATACTCTGCCGGGATAACATTTGGTCCCAGTCTAAATAGAGTATTATTGTAGTAGTATTATTAAATACACTATTATAGAGTGAAATCAGCTCTACCGTCTTGTCAAATCAAGTGTTTCTACTCCAATAAGAGTTGATTTTACACTGTGATAGAGTTGATTTAGCACTGTGATAGAGTATATTTAACTCTATTTGGACTGGGACTAAATGTTATCCCAGCAGAGTAAATTTTACTCTGCTAAATTTACTGTATACGTAAATGTGAATGGTAGCAGAAATGTAATTTGATGATGTAATTATTTTTATAAAATCTTTACTTGTATGATGGTCAAACTTTTCACCATTTCCAACCATGAATGTTCACAAGGTTAGTCTCCTGGCAGATTGCTGAAGTAGGTGCTTTTCTCTGCTGTGGTTTTACAATACCAAGAACATGTGTTCCAGAAAGAAAGAACAAAGTGATTGTACAGAACAGGAAGATTTTGTCTAGTGTTGGTACAAGACACTTGATATACCAAGCACAAAGGGGTCAAAGTCATTTTTGACAAACACCACCCCCCCACCCCAAACACACTACACATACAGTAAACCCCACCACTGAGCTTATTTGCTGTCCAAACAGTAGTTGCAGTACATGAGAAGGGAAAATAATACTTCACACGGGTTCCCATTAACTGTCCGAAGCGTTTCCGAAAGGTAAACCCAGATCCTTTCCCATCAGAAAAGTTTTGTCTCTAAGGTTTCACATGCATTCTCTGCCAAGCAACCGGACAATTCTGTCTGGATACCTGAAAGAGCTGTTGGTGATACGGGAAATTTAGCCATGCTCGGGTTATTTTGTTAATGGTGTCGTGTTAGCTTTTACTGTAACAATAATTTTAGCTCACAACATGGCCCACATTCAACAGAACAAGGTTGCCGTGTGCTTGTATATTGTACTTGGCCCCACAAATCTTAGAAACATGGTGTCTAACCAGATCCTTACTCTGGATGCCATTACCCTGACCTCTAGTAATACTGTGAGAAATCTTGGAGTCATTTTTGATCAGGATATGTCATTCAAAGCGCATATTAAACAAATATGTAGGACTGCTTTTTTGCATTTACGCAATATCTCTAAAATCAGAAAGGTCTTGTCTCAGAGTGATGCTGAAAAACTAATTCATGCATTTATTTCCTCTAGGCTGGACTATTGTAATTCATTATTATCAGGTTGTCCTAAAAGTTCCATAAAAAGCCTTCAGTTAATTCAAAATGCTGCAGCTAGAGTACTGACAGGGACTAGAAGGAGAGAGCATATCTCACCCATATTGGCCTCTCTTCATTGGCTTCCTGTTAATTCTAGAATAGAATTTAAAATTCTTCTTCTTACTTATAAGGTTTTGAATAATCAGGTCCCATCTTATCTTAGGGACCTCGTAGTACCATATCACCCCAATAGAGCGCTTCGCTCTCAGACTGCAGGCTTACTTGTAGTTCCTAGGGTTTGTAAGAGTAGAATGGGAGGCAGAGCCTTCAGCTTTCAGGCTCCTCTCCTGTGGAACCAGCTCCCAATTCAGATCAGGGAGACAGACACCCTCTCTACTTTTAAGATTAGGCTTAAAACTTTCCTTTTTGCTAAAGCTTATAGTTAGGGCTGGATCAGGTGACCCTGAACCATCCCTTAGTTATGCTGCTATAGACGTAGACTGCTGGGGGGTTCCCATGATGCACTGTTTCTTTCTCTTTTTGCTCTGTATGCACCACTCTGCATTTAATCATTAGTGATCGATCTCTGCTCCCCTCCACAGCATGTCTTTTTCCTGGTTCTCTCCCTCAGCCCCAACCAGTCCCAGCAGAAGACTGCCCCTCCCTGAGCCTGGTTCTGCTGGAGGTTTCTTCCTGTTAAAAGGGAGTTTTTCCTTCCCACTGTAGCCAAGTGCTTGCTCACAGGGGGTCGTTATGACCGTTGGGGTTTTACATAATTATTGTATGGCCTTGCCTTACAATATAAAGCGCCTTGGGGCAACTGTTTGTGAAAAAAAATTGAATTGAAAGCGCCTTGGGGCAACTGTTTGTGAAAAAAAATTGAATTGAATTGTATAATGTATTATCTTGGAGTTTGCTTGTTGACCGGAAGCAGCAGTGAACGTCATTAATATAGTCTGGAGCAGAACCCCATTTACTAAAAAAAAACAAAAGAAAGAAAGAAAGAAAAACAATGCAGAAACATGGGCTTTGCAACACCTCTGACACCTTTGGACGAGCGTGAGAACTGGTATAAAGAGGAAGCGGTAGCATTGCTTTCTCCAGAGTTGCTGCCATAGCAACTGTTTTTTTGTGGATGTGCACAGTGGAGTGAGAGACAGAACGAAAGGTTGGCAGACACAGTATATGTGACATTTAGACATGCAAGTCCTGCCATGATATCTCGTATTGAACTAATGCCATATCACGACTGCAAGACTGGCATTGCTGGAGCATTACTTCACCAATCAGTGCTGCCCAAAAGAGAATGAAGACAGTGTTGTTTGTGTTATTTCACACTCCAAGTTAACAGCACATTTCTACCAAGCAAACTGCTAAAGCTTTTATATTTTTAGGCAATACAATCAATTTAGGTGTTGCTGTAGGTCATTTATTCACATGTCTCTTGTTGAGATGTTGTGCAAGTGTCTTCAGTCATTTTGCATAAACATGTTGTACTCACTTTTCTCACCATAAAAAAAACAATGTTCACTGTTTAGGCACTCTGGAAAAGCAATTTCCTTCAGGATTATTAAAGTAGTTCTTATTATTATTTTAAACTCAAAATATTGATGGGTATTTTACATACATTCAATAGACAAAATCTGTTCCATTTTTAACAAAAGGACAACACACTTACAAATATGAGTAACTTCTGTTGGAAATACATGCATTATGTAGAAATCAAGGCTTTGAACTTGTTCAAGAAACAACAACAAAACCAGAACCTTTATACCCCCGTCAAACTAGAGGCCGAATGCCGGCTTGTAAGTGCATTCTTATTGTTCTTACTGCAATCTGGCAGCTGTCCAGGTACTCTTACTGTGTTCCACGTACATTTGTACTGCCTTCGGAGGCTCATGTGCACGGCACGTGCACAAATCAGTCAGGGCGGGATGGTCTATGGCAGTCTGGGTATTTGGATGGCTGTCCTCTGCAATTCTTATTCCCTCCCAGATGTGCCACGAATTTTGGTGTTTTTAACATTCCGCCTGATTTGGCTTGGCTCGTGCTCATTCGTACTAAGTGATGGGGCCCTTATTTTTTAAATATTGTGGAGCACAAATGTTTATTTAAAATGATGGTAATCTTGAAATAATGTTACTTTTTACTCCTTTGATTACAAACTATAACACTGCTTCCAATAACTTGGTGATGAGTTTGTTTCCTGTCTGCCTCTGAACTTGGTGACTGTTTTTTGAACAGTTAAAGGAGACCTGCATTGAAAAAAATGCAGTCAGATTTTTTGAACAAAAAATGACTTACATTTACACATGAGATCCTTCTGAATGTAGTAAAGTAAATCTGCAAGCCCAGATCTGTCATTCAACAGAGAAATCTTCATTTGAAAATGACAAATTTACAGCTAACATTTAGCCCTCCGCAAATTGTCCCTCTCATCATGGACGCTGCCGAGACGTCACGGACAAGACCCTCTCCCAGCATGCATTGCGCCAATTGTAATTTGTGGATTTACGTCAGTTTGCATCTGCACCTTTTTCTTGTCTTATATGGAAGGATCTACTTTTTTTAAAACTTCATATTGTCTTGCAGCACGTTTGGTGAGTACACATTTCTTTTATTTGTGCTTGAAAATTATTTTGAGGAACTTTTTCATACGCCCGTTTGATTGAGTGGTGTCGCATTGAAAATCTACTGTCTTTCGCCTACGGTACCATCGCGGGATATGGAGGCGAGACCCGCAAAGAATCCCAGTCATTAAAAATATATAAACCTCTCTCAGCGTCCATGGAGCTCTGGGGCTCCGACTGCCGAGACGTGCGGTGCTGTGGATTTTGCTGCAAGAAGTCTGTCCTTGCAGCAACAGGTGTACCGGCCGCTTCGCATTAAAACAGCGAGCGTAGCAGAGGCAGAGAGCGGGAGAGGAAGAACGGCGCCCGCTGTCGATGTCGTTGCTGATCTGAGCACACAGATCTGTATCTCACATTCATTGCAGCTTACTTTTGGATGTTGAAACCAGGACGTGTATAAGTAACATTACTAACAGATAAAATCAATTTCAATGCGGGATCGGACTGAAGGCGGGAGCGCGTCGTCTTGTCCCTGACGTCATGGAAATGATACGGCTGTACAAACTGTTTTCACAGAGGGCTAAATTTTAGCTGCAAATTTGTCATTTTTAAACTAAGATTTCTCCGCTGAATTACAAATTTGGGCTTACAGATTTACTTTACTGCATTCACAAGAGTCTTATAAATACATATCAGCTATTTCTTTCTGAAATCTGACCACATTTATTTCAATGCAGGTCTACTTTAAGAGCGGTAGTGTGGGTTCCCTGTTCACAACCACACATTTATCAATGTTTGATGGACAGACTAACATACAGAGAAATTATGTAACAAACAGTTCACTAAACAACATGCCCGGCATAGCCAAGCTAGCTAAATATGCCATGAGCAATAGACTACAGAGGAAAATATAACCTGTATCAAAGGATGGCGAAAAGATACATACTTGTATTGTTCTGTCACACAACCTTAAATTAGGAATGCTTAATCACGGCAAAAACCTTCAAACACAATTATTATGCCCAACACTGAAATCACAATTATTTAACAGGATAACTCATTGAGCTTTGAAACACTGATGAGAAGTATCACTCATTGTGAGGAGCATCAGCTTCAACATTTTAGCCATATTCTCTATGCAACGTCGAGCACATATAGGTGCTTCAGAGTTGAGGACCCCAGTGACTGGAGAATGACAAGGGGACAACCACGCTTGGAATGTGGTGTGAAGACCTGGCAGAAAGTAAAATCACAATTTCATCAGAGTCATCGGAGCCTTGCTAACACCTGGCTCTATTTTGAACAGCGCTCACTGAACTCCTGACTGTGTAGCTCTGAAATGATTTCCACTTGAAAGCCTATCACTCCAAACCTTGTTTTTACAGCTAAATATAACAGTCCTGGTCACAAAAAGCACACAGGCCACCTGTCATATATTCATCTGTTTGAAGTCATCACATCAGTGAAAAAATCCAGACAGGTGCACTTGTCTGGAGGTACTGCTACTGGAGCGTCACGTCACATGACGACTTATAACGAGTATTTGGGAAATAAGTGCCAGTATGCACATTTGTATTCAGCTTATGTGTGTCTGTAAAAAATTCAGGTCAACTCTGGAAATCAAAGTCATGCTATTACACATGGTCTTGCTGTGTCAGGCCTGTTTTCACCACCAACAGAACCAACTGGCCAACAGCACGCAGTCCCTGTGCGAACAAGACTCTGAAGAAAAAAAAGAGACTATATATTAATTTAGCTTTACTCAATAAATACACCCTCAAATAAGAAAAAGTGATTTCTGTTTCATTGTAGTCAGCATGAACCCAAGATGGTTTGTGTTTTTTGTGGTCACTTTTTAATATACATCCAATATATTACAAAAAAATGGAGTTAGTTTCCTTGAGACAAGTCAGGGGATGGAAACATGCACATTTCCACGTTACTGAATATATAATGTACTTTATTAAAGTCAATCATTCATTGAGTAATGACGCTGGAAACAGACTAGTGAGGGAAGCCACCAAGACACCCAGACAACTCAGAAGGAGTTATATAGGTTTCTATGGTTGTGGATGGAGAAACTGTGCAAGTGTAAGTTTAGTCTGTTGCATCATCAGCTATACAGCTTTGTGATGAAACAGTATAGATGAGGATTTGAAGAAAAAAAAAAAAAAAAGAATGTGAAATTTTAGCTGCTGTTTCCCAGAGACATGGGGGAACCCGAGCTGAGAGATTATCTGTTTTCCTGTATCACAATCTTTCTTTACTCCACCCCGACATGAAGTTGTGAATGGGGATGCAACATGCAACTGTTGCACCATTCCCAGTTTCTACACTCCCACCCACAGAAGTATAGAATTCTGTCAGGTGTGTCTTGGCAGCTTACCTCACGAGGCTCCTTTAAGCATGGTCACCCAATTTTTGAGTACTGCCTATTTATTAGATTTACCACACAGTACCATATTGATTGTATTTCTTAACGACTGATGTAAATAAAGTTCAAGACATATTCAGTGTCTTGGTTCCATCCCTTGACTTCTCTTAAAGGAACTGGCCATAAAAGTAATGATTAAATTCTTATATCTAGAGTAAATAGCCTGTGTCCCAACTTTTTCTGGAATGAGCTGCAAGTTGCAAATGCAAGAATGGATGTATATTAACAAATCAAATGAAGTTGCCCACACAAAACATGAATTATCTTGGCTCTATATTGTCTGAAATGAAGTAGAAGTCAAAGTAAAATGTAAGGATCACTGCATTTTGTTTTTAGTTGCATTTTCTATACTGTCCCAACTTTTTTCTGATTTAGGGTTGTCATTAAAAAAATATTAATAAATAAAAAAACAGTGGTGGGCACAGCTAACCAAAGAGTTAGCTTCGATAATCGTTAATCCACTAACAGACACACACCTCCCTCAGCTCTTCCGAGGGAACCCAGAGGTGTTCCCAAGCCAGCTGCAAGACGTAGTCCCTCCAGCGTGTCTTGGGTCTTCCCCAGGGCCTCCTCCCGATGGGACGTGCCCGGAACACCTCTCCAGCGAGGCATCCAAAGGGCATCCAGAAAAGATGCCCGAGCCACCTCAGCTGGCTCCTTTCGACGTGGAGGAGCAGCAGCTCGACTCCAAGCTCCTCCCGAGTGACCGAGCTCCTCACCCTATCTCTAAGGGAGCGCCCAGCCGCCCTGCGGAGGAAACTCATCTCGGCCGCTTGTACTCGCGATCTTGTTCTTTTGGTCATGAGCAAAAGGGTCATGGGGGTCGGAATGTAGATCGATCGGTAAAATCAAGCGCTTTTCCCGCCTGCTCAGCTCTCTCTTCACCACGATGGTCCGATACAGCGACAGCATCACTGCAGATGCTGCACCGATCTGTCTGTCGATCTCAGACTCCATCCGTCCCTCTCTCATGAATAAGACCCCGAGATACTTAAACTCTTCCACTTGAGGCAAGGACACTCCAACGACCTGAAGAGGGCAAAGCACTTTTTTCCAGTCGAGAACCATGGCCTCGGATTTGGAGGTGCTGATTTTCATCCCAGATGATTCACACTTGGTTGCAAACCACTCCAGTGCATGCTAAAGGTCCTGATTTGACAAAGCCAACAGAACCACATTGTCCGCAAACAGCAGAGATGAGATTCTGTGGTTCCCAAACCGGACCCCCTCTACACCCTGATTGCACCTAGAAATTCTGTCCATAAAGGTAATGAACAGAACTGGTGACAAAGGGCAGCCCTGGCCGAGGCCGACGTGCACTGGAAAGAGGTTTGACTTACTACCGGCAATGGGAACCAAGTTCCTCCTGTGGTCGTACAGGGACCGGATAGCCCTTAGCAAAGGACTCCGGATCCCGTACTCCCGGAGCACCCCCCACAGGGTGCCCCGAGGGACATGGTCGAACGCCTTCTCCAGATCCACAAAACACATGTGGACTGGTTGGGCGAACTCCCATGAACCCTCGAGCACCCGATGGAGGGTGTAGAGCTGGTCCAGTGTGCCGCGACCAGGACAAAAACCACACTGCTTCTCCTGAATCCGAGGTTCGACTATTGGTCGAATTCTCTTCTCCAGTACTCTGGAATAGACTTTACCGTGGAGGCTGAGGAGTGTGATCCCCCTGTAGTTGGAACACACCCTCCGGTCCCCCTTCTTAAACAGAGGGACCACCACCCCGGTCTGCCAATCCAGAGGCACTGTCCCCGACCGCCACGCGATGTTGCAGAGACGTGTCAACCAAGACAGTCCCACAACATCCAGAGACTTAAGGTACTCCGGACAGATTTCATCCACCCCAGGAGCCTTGCCACCGAGGAGCTTTCTGACCACCTTTTATGAAGCTAATCCAATAAATCCCTAAAAAATTTAGCGGAAGTTACAGTTAAAAGCTAAACTGATAACTTTCAGTATTGACTTCAGTAAACGGCAGCTACTGACACAACGACTCAGCGCTTTTGTCTCAGATCGGCTTTCTCTCAGCAAAAGAGACCTGGGGATCATACAGAAGGGAAACAAAATTCTCTTCCAGGACTGTGAAATGAAAATTGTGAAATCAAAGGAAAATTTGCAGGGGGGGGGGGGGGGGGGGGGGGGGGGGGATGCTGGGTCCAGGAGCTGGGGTCTAGGGCCCTGTGGGGCCCCAGAATTAAATTTTTATCTATATCTTGTCAGCATCTCCTGGAAGAACAAATCTCAAAATTAGTGCATATTTAAATGATCCGACATTCAACCTTTTATTTGACCTGTCAATGATCATGTTGAAATAACAGAATATGACATGGAAGTAGGACCTGGAATTATTTTCCTTTTAATTGTAAACCAAATTACGCATTAACTCAGAACAGATAAACTACATGAAATTTCTGAAGACTGAAAAGACTGTTACAGCATTTCAAAAACCACTGCTAAAGCTTGTAGAATATTTGGAAAATCATGGTAAAATATTAATAACATACCTTATAGTAAAAAGTCACATATTCTTATGTAAATTCATGCAGCCTAAATCCATTCAAAGCCACAATGTCTTTTTTACAATGAAATAAAGTCTAGATTAGTGAAGAAAAGTCACATAATCTTGTCTAAAATCCTGTTTGACCAGCAGAATGTTTATTTTCCAGGGAGAGATAAATTCTTACCCTGTTTCCTGTGAGAGCACACTTCACTTTTCCCGTTTCTTTTATCTTTCAGGTGTGTTATGAAGCCAGTGACAATTCCATGGATTCTTGTCCTTATAAGACTTTTTCAAAGTCTTTCTCGCCATCTTCTCTCTGTGCGATGTCGCTCCGTGACACAGACATGCTGCACAATTCTTCTTTTAAAAACTTGAAAGCTCTAAAAGTTGGGGATATCCACATGCTACATTTAGCTTAAGCACCGCACAGGAGCCACACAGCATCGCCGCAGCAACCAACCAGTCCTGCTTTACGACTGTCGTAACAGCTACACTTTGAGTGGCATTTTTCCTCCGCGAAACTCCGCGGATCTGAGGAAACTGATTTGTATCTGTAACACACAGATTAGTGTCCGCGGACTTATAAAACTTACACGATGTCGTAAAAAAGAGAATGCTTTGCGATAAGCATTTTAAAAACTCAGTGATATTCACAATTAAAGAGTACACCCCACCCCCTCCCCATGATGAAATCCGTGGATTCCCGCGGATCTGCAGAGTTTTCACAGCCCTGCTCTTCACACCATACAGACCTGCTGGCCATTTCACTGGAGACTTGCACAGGCAGACAGTTTTGACTTATGGTTATAATTTTAAACAAGCTAAATCTGTACAAGTTATTGAAATCAACATCACGTCTGTCGGTTTACAAAGTGAAAGTATCAGCTATATGTTTTAGTTTTAAAGTAATGCACTAATTTTGAAGGTTTTAGTGTTTAGACACACATGCTGCATTGCATTATGGGTACATTAGTTTCCTGACGTCATGGTTGGCTGGTCGGTATAACACACAGTTACTGAAACGTGTGGTGGGTTTTACAAATAAATCTATATTTGTAAATATGTCATTTTTTTCATTTGTAAAAAAGGCAATTTGAAAACTGAAAATTCTGTTTCTTAAGTTCTTCATCACTTTTAGCGAATGTGTGGCACACTGACATGAACATTGCCATCTATTTTACATTACAAACATTATTATACAGGGAACGTGCAGGTCATACCGACAGGCTTTGCTGTGCCAGATCCAGTACAAGGTTCCCTCGTATGCACTCAAATCATTTTGGATCCCATTTTGCAGCCATTGGAATAGGCAAATTGCGGTCAGTTGGTCCTCAAACTGCACATGGACCGCCGCAGGATAGCTGTCCCATCTCGACAGCGCCCGGAGGGTTTTGAACATGTGCATCACACTCAGGGCTGCAGGCTGATTTTGACCAATAACTGTGTGGACTCTCACAGATGGCTGTCAGAACATTTTGGAACTGAAACCCGACATTTTCGGATGTGCGCCGATTCGACATACTGACGTCATTCTGCGTGATTCTGGCTATGTGTGACGGGGGTACCAAGAAGATGAAATCAAAGTATTTGGACATTATAAAAGACTCAAAAAATCAATTTTGAAAACAGATGGAGATTAATTGAGTAGCCAATTAATCATTAATTAATTGATTTATCATTGCAGGGCTACTGGGCTGTACTCCAGTTGCTTTCACTGTGTACTTCCTCACTACTGCCACTGCTGTACTGGATCAACTGCTGGTATACACAGTCCGAGGTGATATTATACAACGTACTTTGGACTGTTTTATGGATACTGACACAAATACACCAAAATTAAAAGCTTAAATGTTACAATGGAATCCAAAGGCACACTGTTAGAAGTTTTACACCTTAAATGAAGGACCTGCTTTGGTTCATCACCAGTGTGTCTTACATTTGTCTCCACCTCCTCGTCTTCAGTTCTTTTTCCTGTTTTTGTTGTATCATATCTTCTCTGGCACCTTTTTTTTTTGCTCATTCTTCCTCCTGTCTCAATGTAGGTTTTATCTCTCCGGCCCTCTCACCTCTTCACTCCTCATTTCCACCTTTCATCCCTCCTCCTGCTCTCTTTCTGGTTTCCTCCTCTCTGTGACCTCCTCAGTGCATTCCTGCACGCACTCAGCCGCTGTTTGCTGCAGGGAGTGGAGGGTTGTCTGTAGCTTGCAGCATTCATGAACATGCTGATGGATACTCTTTGCTCATGGCTCTTTGCGCCACTCCACCTCCAACTCATGACTTCCAATTTGAGCATAAATGGTGTGTGCACAGAATTATTCTGTAATAATCAAGGTTTTGCTGTGCAGATGTATTGCATATCTGATTCCAATCTGAGCTCACTGACTGACTGCCCACATTATGTATAGCAAGTGAGCAGATCCGCTCTGTGGGTCCGTGTCACAATCCATATTTCACTCTGATCCACATCGGATGCCATAGTAAAGCACTCCAGAATGCATGCACATATACACGTGACAGCTTTATGGGTGCATATGTATATGTGTATCCATTCTATTTTTAATATTGTTACTATTATTACCCCCCCCCCCCCCCCCCCCCCCCCACCAAATTGGATTATTTAACTGAAGAACGGCTGGCACCAGACAGGATATCCTTGTGAACACGCCTCATGTCAAACATTTTGTTTTCTTTTTTTGAGTGACTTTACTTTAGTTGTCAGGGACAGAGTGAAGTAGTAGTGACTATGAGGGGGTGGAGTGAGGCGTGTGAGTGATGTAAAAGAAACCTGGAAGTGGTCAGTTGTTGCACTTTGGGACATAGGAGTACACAAGACTGAGTCAAGACCGGTGTTGCAGACTGACCCCCAAGCCCCAACCCCCCCCCAGCCTAAATTGGTCCGCCCTGCCTTCACTGTGCATGCGTCATTTGGGACCACAGCAGCTCGTCTGCATCTGACTCTCTACACACAAATGCATCAAACGGAATAATGTGATTATTAACCATCAGATGACAAAGTAAAACCTTTTAAATCATTCAAAAGTCAGTTTTAAGCAGAAACCATGCAATAATCGGTGAGTCACTACTGACACTTTGAAATGACGGAGGCGCAGTGAACACATCAACAGCTCAGCTTGCTGCTGATCTCTGATTGCTTCCTCTGTCTTTTATTATGAAATAATGCTGAACTTATGTGGAAATCATTGTTGTACAAAAGCTTCAGATATCTGTCACTGAGATAGATGATGACTAGAGTGCAGTTTTAAGCAGAAACGAGGTTATAATCGGTGAATCGTGGACGACGCACAGAAATGACGCATGTGCAGTGAAGACAGGGTGGACCGATTTTTAGGGGGAGCCGTTCGATCGACGACAACGGCTCAAGTATAAGCATTCAGACACATCTGCAGAAATCCAAGAGGAATCAGGATTCAAACCACCTCCATATGGGGCTTCAATTAGATTAGGAAAATTCCTATTTCACGTGTTTGTTTTTTTTTCTGTTGAATTTGGACTGGAAATCTAAATGTGGCCTATGAAGTTGCTGAAGGCTTGTTTACAGCAGTAATGTAAACAAAGTTGAAAAACAATGTCTATGCTTTTAGTTATATTCAACTTGCAAACAATGTAGAATGCTGATTTTGTTTTTTTTTACTTTACAAATTGTAAACTTTTCATATGCTTACCCAATGTCAGGGAGCCCTGAATATAGGTCTGTCTATAAATCAGGAAAATACATTGGAAATACTGTGCCAGACAATATTATATTATTATTATTATACATCTGATTACTTCCTAAACATGTCAGCTATTACACAAAAAAAATCTAGAAAATATATCGGAAATATAGTGTAATAAATAATTATATTGTCATATGATTATTTTTATCATAACTTTTGAAAATATATTAATACTGTGCAAAACAATATATGATTTTATTCTTATTATAAATCAGACAGCTTCCAAAATTTGTCAGATATAATAAATTTTGAAAATACAGTGTAAATACTGTGCCAAATAATATTTTTAAACAAGTGCAAACAGAGATTTCTGACGTCCACCAATCCAGATCCGGATCACCTCCAAAATTCAGTGGAGTCTTCCATGCCCACATATCTATCTGTGGTGCAAATGTGGTGAGAATCCATGAAGTAGTTTTGACATAATCCTTCAAACCGTATATAAAGTGAAATCTTGATCCAGAATCCGGATTTGGATTATGATCACCTCCAAAATTTAGTGAAGTCTTCCATGGCCAAATTTGTATCTGTGGTGAAAATTTCGTCAAAATGTGCGCAGTAGTTGTGATGTAATCCTGCTTAAAGTAATCTGTCAAAGCCTATATAAAATGAAACTTGATCCAGAATCCAGATCCAGATCAAATCCAGAATTTAATAGGTCCTTCCATGGCCTAATATGTATCTGTGGTGAAAGTTAGGTCAAAATCCATGCAGTAGTTTTGACACAATCCTGCTAAAAGACAGACAAATAAATAAATAAATAAATAAATAAACAATGATTTTATTACGTCCTTAGCGGACATAATTATTGAAAAACATGCTGCTTATTTAAAGAAAAAAATTATATGGTGATATTCGTGGATATTCATGGAACAAAGAACTGCCATTAGAACAGGAAAACCATTTTTATCCCTTTTGTGTTAAACCTAACAAAATAAAATTTTCTCAGAGGGACATGTTGGAAAAAAACACTGATCCCTGTATTTGTACAGCAGTGTTGCCACAGTTACTTTGAAAAAGTAATCCAATTACTGATTACTCCTTGAAAAGGTAGCTTACTGATTACTCAATTTTAAAATTAACTAAGTAAGATTACTAGTTACTTTTTTAGTTACTTTCAGCAGCTGCCGACAACCCCCCCAACGCTACCTCAACATGAAAATGGTAACCCGTTTTGCCAATACTCACTTTATAGCCACCCTTTCTCGACTTCAATGAATATAAATACTTGTTTAATAAAAAATGAAATAAAGACACCTTTCTTGACCTCATGTTCAAATGTTGACAGCACTGTAACAGTAAAACTTGTTTTTTCTAACCTACATTGCTTATAAATGTAACTTAAATTCTTTCTAACATTTGCTAACATTTAAATTTTCTCTAAACATTTTAGTTGTTGAAATTATTATTATTATAAGTAGTATTACTAGCTGCAGCAAAAAAAGGCTTCAAAATTGGACCTTTAATCTAGGGGTGTTGTGGGGGGGGGGAGCATACCTGCACCGCCCCATGCCCCCTTTCCGTCTGGATTCACCCCTGCTTTGGTGTTTGAGCACAAAGAATGGATAACATTTATTTATGCAGAAAACATGATCAGAACAGGTAAAGCATTAACAGCATTTTTACATCATGTTGTCCTCAGAAAGAGATTTTAGGTCCATTTGAGTGGAAAAATAGAGTTAGTGTATGCACGTCACAGATCAACTGTTTTTAACAAGGACATGCACAGAGCGGCACAGAGTTTTAAAGAAAAAAAATTTGTAAAAATGTCTTTGTAAAACCGCAGCTCTGAGCATCACCGAGCTTTGACAGACAACTGTTTTTCAACTCGGAGCTGAACTGCACAGTGGATGAGGCTCTGCAGCAGTTTGCGTAAAGGGGACCTCCACATGCATCTCGTCGAGACACCTGTTTTAACCCTCTGGAGTCGAATGACGCGCCAGCGCGTCAAAAATCACATATCCTAATTAAAGAGACGTAGGACATAATTGGCTCCACTCTGAGTGCCTGTCTGAATGCGTGTTGAACGCAGAGACTTCAACCTCCACAGCACTTTTTAAATTTTGTTAATAGGCCAAGTCTAACTTGAATTATGATTAATAACACTATGTAACAAATTTTTATTTTTGTTTTGTTCCTGGGTACACAGTGTGTTTTCCTAACCTGTTATGCCTTAAATAAATAGAAAATAGCTGTTATTCCACAGAAACTTTGCTTCTGTGATCAGGACAATGATATTTTGAAATTTGTCTGTTTTCAAGAATATTCTCGATTCGCCTTCACTACTATAGCCTTCTACAACCCCTGGCAAAAATTATGGAATCACCGGCCTCGGAGGATGTTCATTCAGTTGTTTAATTTTGTAGAAAAAAAGCAGATCACAGACATGACACAAAACTAAAGTCATTTCAAATGGCAACTTTCTGGCTTTAAGAAACACTTTAAGAAATCTGGAAAAAATTGTGGCAGTCAGTAACGGTTACTTTTTTAGACCAAGCAGAAGGAAAAAAATATGGAATCACTCAATTCTGAGGAAAAAGTATGGAATCATGAAAAAACAAAGAACGCTCCAACACATCACTATTATTTGTTGCACCACCTCTGCCTTTTATAACAGCTTGCAGTCTCTGAGGCATGGACTTAATGAGTGACAAACAGTACTCTTCATCAATCTGGCTCCACCTTTCTCTGATTGCTGTTGCCAGATCAGCTTTGCAGGTTGGAGCCTTGTCATGGACCATTTTCTTCAACTTCCACCAAAGATTTTCAATTGGATTAAGATCCGGACTATTTGCAGGCCATGACATTGACCCTATGTGTCTTTTTGCAAGGAATGTTTTCACAGTTTTTGCTCTATGGCAAGATGCATTATCATCTTGAAAAATGATTTCATCATCCCCAAACATCCTTTCAATTGATGGGATAAGAAAAGTGTCCAAAATATCAACGTAAACTTGTGCATTTATTGATGATGTAATGACAGCCATCTCCCCAGTGCCTTTACCTGACATGCAGCCCCATATCATCAATGACTGTGGAAATTTACATGTTCTCTTCAGGCAGTCGTCTTTATAAATCTCATTGGAACGGCACCAAACAAAAGTTCCAGCATCATCACCTTGCCCAATGCAGATTCGAGATTCATCACTGAATATGACTTTCATCCAGTCATCCACAGTCCACGATTGCTTTTCCTTAGCCCATTGTAACCTTATTTTTTTCTGTTTAGGTGTTAATGATGGCTTTCGTTTAGCTTTTCTGTATGTAAATCCCATTTCCTTTAGGCGGTTTCTTACAGTTCGGTCACAGACGTTGACTCCAGTTTCCTCCCATTCGTTCCTCATTTGTTTTGTTGTGCATTTTCGATTTTTGAGACATATTGCTTTAAGTTTTCTGTCTTGACGCTTTGATGTCTTCCTTGGTCTACCAGTATGTTTGCCTTTAACAACCTTCCCATGTTGTTTGTATTTGGTCCAGAGTTTAGACACAGCTGACTGTGAACAACCAACATCTTTTGCAACACTGCGTGATGATTTACCCTCTTTTAAGAGTTTGATAATCCTCTCCTTTGTTTCAATTGACATCTCTCATGTTGGAGCCATGATTCATGTCAGTCCACTTGGTGCAACAGCTCTCCAAGGTGTGATCACTCCTTTTTAGATGCAGACTAACGAGCAGATCTGATTTGATGCAGGTGTTAGTTTTGGGGATGAAAATTTACAGGGTGATTCCATAATTTATTCCTCAGAATTGAGTGAGTCCATATTTTTTTCCCTCTGCTTGGTCTAAAAAAGTAACCGTTACTGACTGCCACAATTATTTTCCCTGATTTCTTACAGTGTTTCTTAAAGCCAGAAAGGTGCCATTTGAAATGACTTTAGTTTTGTGTCCTGTCTGTGAGCTGCTTTTTTTCTACAAAATTAAACAACTGAATGAACATCCTCCGAGGCCGGTGATTCCATAATTATTGCCAGGGGTTGTAGAATATTCTTTAACTGCTAGAACTGTCCAGAATTTTCTAGAAGTTTCCAGAATTATCTAGAAATTTCAAGAAACCTTTAGAACTTTCTAGAACGTATAAAAAAAAAAATCTAAGTTTGTGCTGAATGCAGTCATTTTTCCATAGACCTTAGACATAAGCAGTTGAAATATAACACTTAGAAGCCAGGAACAAAAATTCTGTTACATACGCAGTGTTTCTTTTGGGATGATATTCTCATATTCACTGCGTGTTTTCCAGACATCTGCAGGAAAACAACCCCTTTCCTCTTCTTTCAGCTGGAGAAGCGAGAGGGCTGGGAAGAAACAGGACTCCCTCAACTGCAGCAGGAGAAAGGGGTGTTACCATTGCTGGAAAACTCAGTAACTAACCGATCATATTCACCAACTTCGCGTGGGTTTGATGACAACAGACAGTCCCACATGGGTGGGTCAGCACACTCACTGATGACTTTACACTCTACTAATCACACGCACATGCAGCCATGTGCATGTCATGGTTCAAGAGAGTTCAGGAGCTCTTTGCCTCACATGTATCCTGTATGACAGGATTTTATCACAGCTGACGACTCCAACAGGAAGTCAGGTCAGACCTTTGTGGGGTTTTCACAGGCTGCAAAACACATAAATGGGACTGAGAATATCCTGGCGCCGCCATGACAACACATCACAGCAGACAATCTCAAGTCCCCTTTGTCATTTTCAATATTACAGTTATAAACTGGATTGTTGCAAGATTTGAAAATCTGAAGACAAAGTGGATATATTTTTTAAGCAGTTGTTTGATTTGGAGTGAATTGCACATACAAAGCATCCTAAATGGAATATAAAAATATAACGCAATGCCTCGGCCATATGAGCATTGTGTTTTATAATTTGCAGTTGTTTAATTAATTATTAAGATCATACCGTCTTACGTACAATTTGTACATGTTCAATAAAGCCTCTCTATCAATCAATCAAAAACAGTATTTACATTTTAAGAGTGGAAGTTGTGCAAATCAAGGAATATTTGTAGCTCACCCTCTGTGCATTTGCAAGTATTAATGACACAAATGAAACTCAAAGTTAGCTTTGAGTTAGTGGAAGTTAGCATGCACGTGAACGTCTGCAAAATGTCTTGTAAATGACTCCAGAAGTGTTATGAGGTTACATAAACAACATTTTCAGTTTTAGAAGTGTTTATTTCTCGCTAGCTTTTACATAATATATGAAACAGAGGGTATGTTTACACACAAACAAAACAGAGTTTTGCAGCTAGCTACCAGCCTGTGATGTCACCACTCTAATGTCCGCAAAATGGCTTGTAAATAAGTTCAGAGGTGTTATTAGACTCCCAAAACAGCATTTTCAGTTTTAGAAGTGTTTATTTCTTGCTAACGTTTACATAATATATGAGAAACATGTATATAAACATACAAAAGAAAGCAACTTTGGAGAGACCAGCCACTGACATCACACTGCAGCTCTACTCTGATTGGCCGTTATGCCTGCCACTCAAACACAGAACTGAACATACTGAACTTGGACAAGTGTCCCAAGAATGTTCCCTGTAAATTTGAAGACTTTGGGAGTAAAAGAACTGGACTTATGCTGAGCATAGACAGACAGACCATCACCTTTAGGGGAGGTGACGATCCAGTGGTTAAAGCATTGGGCTTGAGACCAGAGGACCCTCGGTTCAAATCCCAGCATGACTGGAAAGCATCCTGATATCAGGGTGAATGTAAAACATTACTTGTTAAGTGCTTTGAGCACCTCACACAGATGGAAAAGCGTTATGTAAATGCGGTCCATTTACAGACAGACAGACAGACGGACGCAAAGCCTCCGCAATACCCAGTGGCCATATTTGATGGCCTCGGGAAAAAATGAAAAATCTACTTTTTTGTATTTTTTTTTTTAACATTATATTCACAATCTTTTGTGCAGGGTTCTTGAGAATAGCTCAAAAATGTATTCCACAAATTTTTTTGTAGTTAACTGAAGTAATTACTTTACTACTTCATTGCAGCACCAAAATAAAATAAAATAAAAATAAAAAAGTCCACACTGTATGAGCTACAGTTGACAGCTCAGTGTATGTGGTCTTGTTCACCCGCCTTCAGCATCTTAATGCAGTGAAATATATATACGAGGGCTGTCAATAAAGTAAGGGTCCTTTTAATTTTTTTCAAAAACTATATGGATTTCATTCATATGTTTTTACGTCAGACATGCTTGAACCCTCGTGCGCATGCGTGAGTTTTTCCACGCCTGTCGGTGACGTCATTCGCCTGTGAGCACTCCTTGTGGGAGGAGTCGTCCAGCCCCTCGTCGGAATTCCTTTGTCTGAGAAGTTGCTGAGAGACTGGCGCGTTGTTTGATCAAATTTTTTTCTAAACCTGTGAGACACATCGAAGTGGACACGGTTCGAAAAATTAAGCTGGTTTTCAGTGAAAATTTTAACGGCTGATGAGAGATTTTGAGGTGATTCTGTCGCTTTAAGGACTTCCCACGGTGCGAGACGTCGCTCAGCGCTCTCAGCCGCCGTCGTCAGCCTGTTCAAGCTGAAAACCTCCACATTTCAGGCTCTATTGATCCAGGACGTCGTGAGAGAACAGAGAAGTTTCAGAAGAAGTCGGTTTCAGCATTTTATCCGGATATTCCACTGTTAAAGGAGATTTTTTTAATTAAAGACGTGCGGACGGATCCGCGCGTCGGGACGCAGCCGACGCGGTGCGGCGGCACAGGAAAAACACCTCCGTGTTGATAACCATTTGTAAAATCCAGGCGGCTTTTGATGGCTTTCAGTGGAGTGAGTATATGAGAAATTGTTTAACAGGCAGGACATGTTCCAACTTGTCCTTAAGGCTTTCAACAGAGGTGTTTTTCCTGTGGCGGAGTGTCGCGGCGTCTTCGTCCCGACGCGCGGACCCGTCCGCACGTCTTTCATTAAAAAAAATCTCCTTTAACAGTGGAATATCCGGATAAAATGCTGAAACCGACTTCTTCTGAAACTTCTCTGTTCTCTCACGACGTCCTGGATCAATAGAACCTGAAATGTGGAGGTTTTCAGCTTGAACAGGCTGACGACGGCGGCTGAGAGCGCTGAGCGACGTCTCGCACCGTGGGAAGTCCTTAAAGCGACAGAATCACCTCAAAATCTCTCATCAGCCGTTAAAATTTTCACTGAAAACCAGCTTAATTTTTCGAACCGTGTCCACTTCGATGTGTCTCACAGGTTTAGAAAAAATTTTGATCAAACAACGCGCCAGTCTCTCAGCAACTTCTCAGACAAAGGAATTCCGACGAGGGGCTGGACGACTCCTCCCACAAGGAGTGCTCACAGGCGAATGATGTCACCGACAGGCGTGGAAAAACTCACGCATGCGCACAAGGGTTCAAGCACGTCTGACGTAAAAACATATGAATGAAATACATATAGTTTTTGAAAAAAATAAAAAGGATCGTTACTTTGACAGCCCTCATATATACATATATATATATATACATATATATATATATATATATATATACACGAGGTCTATTAGAAAAGTATACGACCTTATTATTTTTTCAAAAACCATATGGATTTGAATCACGTGTGATTACATCAGACATGCTTGAACCCTTGTGGGCATGCGAGAGTTTTTTCACGCCTGTCGGTTACGTCATTCGCCTGTGGGCAGTCTTTGAGTGAGGAGTCGTCCACCCGCTCGTCGATTTTTTTCATTGTTTAGGAATGGCTCAGAGACTGTTGCTTTGTTTGATAAAAATTTTTTCAAAACTGTAAGGCACAACTGAGTGGACACCATTCAATAAATTCAGCTGGTTTTCGGTAAAAATTTTAACGGCTGATGAGAGATTTTGGTCTGGTAGTGTCACTTTAAGGACGGTCCACGGCGCCTGACGGCGATCTGCGCTTCGAGGCGGCAGCGTCTCGCCGTTTCAAGTTGAAAACTTCCACATTTCAGGCTCTGTTGACGCAGTAAGTCGTCAGAGAACAGAGAACTTTCAGAAGAAGTCGGCATGAGGAGTTTATTCGGACATTCCATTGTTAACGGTCATTTTGTAATGAAAGAACGTGCGGGCAGAGTCGCATGTCGGGCTGGACCCGACCGCGGGGGGTCGCGGCAGGAAAAACACCTCCGTTGGAAATCTTAACGGGCAAGTTGGAACATGCCCAAGCTGTTAAACAATTTCTCAGTTACTCACTTGTTGAAAGCCATTAAAAGCCGCCTGAATTCTACAAATGGTTTTCAACACGGAGGTGTTTTTCCTGTCGCGGCGCACACAGATTTGCCGAGTCGTCACGGAAACGACTCGGCGAATTTGCGCGTACGTCTTTCATTAAAAAAATGTCCTTAAACAGTGGAATGTCCGCATAAATTCCTCATGCCGGCCTCTTCTGAATCTTCTCTGTTCTCTCACGATGTCCTGGGTGAATTAAGCCTTAAATTAGGATGTTTTAAGCTCGAAACAGGCTGACGACAGCGCCTGGAAGCGCTGCAGGATGTCCCGCTCCGTGGGAAGTCCTTACACCGACAGAAACACCCCATAATCTCTCATCAGCCGTTAAACTTTTCACAGAAAACCATTTTAATTTCTCGAATAGTGTCCACTCGGATATTCCTCACAGGTCCAGAAAAAATTTTGATAAAGCAACGCGCGCCGTCTCGAGCAGCGTGTGAAACAAAGGAATTCAGCCGAGAGGGCGGGACCACATCTCACTCAAGGCCTGCCCACAGGGAAATGACGTCACCGACACGCGTGAAAAAACTCACGCATGCGCACGAGGGTTCAAGCATGATTGGTGTAATCGCATGTCATTCAAATCCATATAGTTAAAAAAAAAAATAAAAGGGTCGGTTTATTATCTAAGAGACCTCGTATATATATATATATATATATATATATATATATGCATACTTTAAAATGTTCCACGGGAGGTTCACCTGATAGCTACATCAATTATGTGCGAATTAAAAAAAGACATGCACAAAAAACCCAAAATAAATGTGTACTGTAAAAATAAATAAATAAATAAATAGGGGGGGGTGTCTCATCTTCTGTGATCACATTGTTGTTACCGAAAATAAGAAGAATAAGAAAAGTGCTGCATAAAACAGGTAAAACATGGCCAAACAGAGAACACATGCCATACCTCTGCACTGCCCTCATGCACAGAAAAAAAAGTCTCCTCCCTGTTGGGCTGTCACACCACTCCTTGCCTAAGGTAACAAATGTGATCAATTATAGGATTATATTTATATCAGGTCCACCACAATACCACACCTCAACCGACGACTCCTGCTATCTCACCAACTGTCAGCTTCTCCGCTGAATATACATTAAATGCTCGAGTCGGCTCACTAAGTTCCTTCATAAAACAGCAGAGCGCTTGAGCGAGAACAACAAGAATATAAGCTGCCTGCAATGAAATTATTTAGAGTAAATGTAAGGGTGACTGCGTGGTTAATTTTTTTTTAATTTCCCATATCTTCCCACCTTTTTCTGTTTTGGGGTTTAGAGAGTGCAGCAGGTCCATGTGTGACCACCACAGTGTCAGTGTTATTCCATATTTGCGTCTCATATCATTGTGTCAGCTTGTGTGAGTGTGTGCAGCGTGTGGCCACATGACAATAGGCTTTTGTCTCTCCACATCCTATTTTTCTCCCGTGGCCTGACACAAACACCTCATCGACAGTTCCTCCTGGTTTCCGTCAAGTTACAGCCTTTAGAGACAACAAAACAGGAACAATCTGATCTTCTCTTCCTGCCCAACACTTCCTACGTTCTTCCTCCTCTGATACAGCAGCAAACAAACAGATGAATGAAAAGGAACGCCATCAGCAGACACGCACGCGGCGGTCCAGTCGCAGCTGTCGAACCCTCACTGTACCCGAAGCACAGCTACATGTTTGGAGCCGATTCTGCAGAACACAACAGTGCTGATAGAGACAGAAGACAAAACTGTCGGTGGCGTTTAAAGCGTGAATCAGCCGTCACATTGCTGATGTGTGCCAACGTCCGCTTAGTACAGCGTGACTCACTACATTTCACCAAAACGGGTTCTTTTCAGGTGCATCAAATTCATATGGAAACTTCTGAAGCATTTCTACCCAAAGTGGTGATTTCCAGATGGAATCAGAAAGTAGCGCAACTTGAAGTGGGAAGTGTGATGACATCACAAACGGGTGCGTATTATTCCACCTGACAATAAACGGAGAAGGAATTGTTCTCTATTGGAATGTCTCTACTGTGAATTGGTGGAAGTTCAGGATTGTGCACAATTTGGTTCATTCATATCACAGAAGAGATCTGGCTGGAGAAATAAGCTTCATTTGTTGCAGAACCGGTGGAACAGTGGTGCAGGGGTCACACGCCCGACCTGGAAACCGGGGTTCAATTCTTGTCTCTGTCTGGATGAGACACTTCATCTGCAATGTCTCAGTCCATCCAGCTCTAAATGGGTACCAGCTTTGGCTGGTAACCTGTGCTGGACTGCCGCCCCGTCCAAGTGATGAGGTGTCACAGATTTCTGCAGTGCTAATGAGGGTAAGGAGCAGCACCAAAGGTCCTCGGGATCTATATAGAAATCACTTCTCTTATTTTTGAGAAACAGGTGAGTGGGGGGGGGGGGCATTGTGCAAATTATAAGTGCAAAAAAACAAACAAACAATTCAATTCAGTTTATTTGTTCATCTCTAAATCACAACATGCCCCGAGGTGGTTTACAAGGAAAAAATTCCAACCTAACTCACAACAGTGACAAGGAAAACTCACTCTGGCATTTTTTGTTTTAAATTGTAGGAAGAAACCTCAAGCGGACCAGAGTCAGACAGGTGACCATCTGCTGTGGCCATACAAAGAAAAAGAAATAAGCAGCAAAATGGAGCACTACAAACAACTGTCAAACATGCAAAGACAGAAATTACGAAGGTAAGAAACTTATAGAGTCTAGTGGTCGCATTAGCCACTTGTTCAAACATCCGTTACCAATTTAGCATCATTCAGCAATTTAATTTTTCTTCATGACTTAAGTATAAAATCTCCAAAGGCTGATCTGAAGGGTTCTTTAAAACAACAACAATAATAATTTTACAGTGCTATTTGAAAGTAATTTGTATACATTTTGCATAAAATTTACACTAACTAGAATTTCAGAATAAGAAGTTAGAAGTTAGGGCAGCACGGTGGCTTAGTGGTTAGCACTGTTGCCTCACAGCGAGAAAGTCGTGGGTTCAATTCCCGTGGCCTTTCTGTGTGGAGTTTGCATGTTCTCGCCGTATTTGCATGGGTTTCCTCCGGGTGCTCCGGTTTTCCTCCCACATCCAAAAACAAGTGGGTTAGGTGGATTAGAATCTTTAAAATTGTCCTTAGTTGTGTGTCTGTGTTTGTTTGTCTGTTTGTGGCCCTGCGACAGACTGGCGTCCTGTCCTGGGTGTACCCCGCCTCGCACCCTATGACTGCTGGGATAGGCTCCAGCCCCCCGCGACCCTTAATTGGACTAAGCGGTAGAAGATGAATGAATTAATGAAGTGCTTCTTTGTGCTTTTTTTTCTTTTTTGTGCCCTGCAAAGCATAAATTTGCTCTCAAAGTGACATGCAGCCCAGACAAACAAAAATAACAGAGAAAAGGAAACGTGTCCAGAGGTGTATTTTATGAAGTTTGTTGAATGAAAAAGCTGAATATTTCAATCACAGCCACAGAATACCTCCTTCAGAGTTGCCGTGGCAGTCTTGATGGCTTCCCTTACTAACCTCCTTCTTGCACCATCAATCAGTTGTTGACAACTGTCTACTCCAGACAGATTTACTAAAGAGTACAATACTCCTCTCACCTGCGGGATCAACCCAAATTTTGTTGTAACCCTCCGTACAATGACAATAAAGATTATTCTATTGTGTGGTGATGTACAGAGAAAAAAGTATAAAAAAATGATGTCTATATGGACCTGAGTGTACATTTCATGCCATATGTTATGATGATTTTAAACATGACCACAAATGTTTAAAAGTTACAAACTGCTGATGATCGTAATTTGCTGCGCCGTGCCAGTCTCATTTTCTCTGAATTGCAAAGGTCATGATTCACGTTATGGGGTCGATTTACTAGATGTGTCTGCACACGCGCGCGCGCACGCACACACACACACACGTGCATATGTGCACAATAAAACTAACATCAAAACTCACAGCACCTGATGAGCTGCGGTTCTGCAGAGGGAAGTGAAAAGTCACTCCATCTGCTTTGGCAGGAAGTCAACAGAAGCCACATACAGGCGTTTTGACGTCAATCACAACCACAGGAACCCCCCTCCTCCCCCCCACCGTCCGCTGTTACTCACAGCGACGTACATATGCCACCATACACACACAAATTAAAAACACATTGCTTTTCTATCCAGTTTAAATACCACTGCACATTTGTGCACTATTGTGCACACGCAAAAACAAAAAACAGGCAAATTAACCAAGTCAACTCTTTCCAACATGAAACTGAGCACAAATACTGACAGATACAAATCATTCACACACTTGCATCAATTTAAAGTTTAGTGATTATACATTATTTCGAGTTCCACTAACTCGGTGTCATGTCGTGATTATTAAACGACTACTCCGACAGAAGAGGCAACTTTTCGGTTTTAATAACACACACGGGTTTTGTTTCAACGTTTCCTCAACGTGTTCTTTTTTCATTGGTACTGTTATTCCTGAAACTGCTCGGGGGGGGGGGGGGGGGGGGGGGGGGGGGTGTCGCTCTTTAAATGAAAAAGAAAACATGTTTCCTGAAACGAGGACTCATTTTCACTATTCTCAGTTGCGCTGTTTGTTGATGTCTTCACACAATATGTGCACAATGTTGTTTTTAGTTCTTGCTCTTTCTGCCCACTAGTGTGGTGAGAAAGTCTTGATGATTTACTGTTACAGTGATCAATATAACTGTGCTTGTGCTCTATGATGCACAAGTGGTTTAAAAACATTCCACACAAACTGCCTTCAGGATAAAATGTCCCCAATAATTAAAGTGCTCTTTTTCACTAAAAAGGTCATATCCCACACCCATATATTACATATGTCATATCACAGTTGGCCCTGTGGAAGCATGCACAATACTGAGAGAAGCACATAAGTAAGGTGCAATTTATATAGGATGGTTAATTCTTTTTAATTTGATAATTTTATTAAGACAGAAGGAAACAAGCATTTTTGTTTCTGCAAGGATGTAACTCCATCTGGACACAGATGAGGAAGTCTACACTGTTTCTTGACGCAGAGCCTTAGAAAAATTAACATCTTCATATGTGATCATTTGGTCTTTCTCTGCAAATCTAATTGAAGTTATTTTGGAGTTGGAATCAACGCCATGGCGGACCGCTTGCTGCTTTTTAATCTGCTGTGTTACTGAACAGTGCTATAAGTGTTCTCATCTTTCTGGTTCTGTACACTCTCTTTAGGATGAGGTGGATCAAACTGTGCACCATTATGGCCTGTATTCCCTTAACTTTAGCTAATGTGTGGACTGTCTCATTTTGTTTGTTTGTTTCTTTGTTTTTTAGAAGTCAGTATGTGCATGTCCCAGTCTGTTAAGAAGCTCTACAAGACTATTTCTGTTCAACTTCAAACTTTGTTTTTTTCTTAATTGGTCAGGGATCACGGGACAACTGTGATCACAACTTCAAGTACTTTCAGTTGATCATTGTCTAATTTACAGAAAAAAAGGGCAAGATGTTATGTATGTGTAAACCCACCTCCAGAAAGGGCAAAGAGGGCGATGGTTTCTTGGTAACCACCAACTCCACGAGGTGATCTTCACTGATTAACAGCAGACGGGATGAGTTCATCAATCACCTGGTGGAGTTGGTGGTTACAAAAAAAAAAACCTGAACCCTCTTTGCCCTTTTTGGAGTCAGGTTGACACCTATGGTGTTAAATTATTCAGACAAATGGTAATGATTCGGCACCGTAACTTCCAACATTTTGTACATACAGCGTCAAATCACAAGATACTTCAAATCAAAGCACTGCACAGGATCAAAGTATGTAGACTCTGGGACATTTGCATTCCGATAGTGATAGACCTCCCTCTGTGCCAAACAGGGACAGCTATTGAACTGTAGGACTCTGAATATATCAAACATAAAATTCAAACCATATTTGACTGTAAAAGATCAATAAAAATAATGTTGCACACAATAGAATAGAATAGAACAGAACAGAATAGATGTTTGTCATTGCATTTCTGCAATGAAATTCTGGTGGCACTTTCCAAACAGCTATACACAAAAACAGCACAGCAGTAGCTTTAAAAAAAAAAAAAAACAGCAAACAGCTTCACAGGATGGCAAGTCCTTCTTAAAATACCAAAAAAAAAAAAAAGAAAAAAAAGAAAAGTGCTTCATAAAATTTAAAGGTGCTTAATGCTCAGTGAGATAGGATAGTTGTAGGTATGTAAACAGTGTATTATGTTGTTATTCGTGACTGAATGTCTGTGTTGGTGGGAGGGGGATGGAGGCTACAGCTCTGGGGAAAAAGCTGTTCCTTAGCCTATTAGTCTGCGTCCTTATCGTGCAGTACCTCTTCCCCGATGGCAGAAGAGCAAACAGGGAATGTCCCGAGTGGCTGTTGTCCTTGCAGATGGCCCGTGCCATCCTCTGCAAGAGCTCAACACCCTTTTAAACTGAACGCCAGCCTACAAAGTTGGACGACTACTACTCTTAGTGGTGCTGCTACTGCACCAATCCACATTTTTATCCTGTACCACCTCCACCTTACCAGCATCCTTCTGCAATCCCTGGCTGTATTCCACAGAAAGAATAACCTGTTATTCCACAGTCTTGCCGTATGGTACCCAGATTGTGCTGTATTAACATTTCAATAAACTACAAGCACCAGCAGTATGTGTCTGACTGACAACGCCCAGACACATCCCACTGTGCCAGTAACGCTAATTAAACTAATACATAAAAAGATAACTGCAAATGATAATGTTAAAAGATGGCAAGATGGCTCAAAATAGGAGGTTCACTGGTCCTCATGTAAACATTCAAAGTCAAATCTAAACATTCAAACCTGAATATGAAGTAGTTCTGATGATTACTGAAGGATTTTTGCAATCTCGCTTGTTGACTCACAGACTGATTGCATGTGACCAAATGCATCTCCAGATGCACAGGGAAACAGACAAATAAAAAGAATAACTAATCTTCTCCCAGTATTCTTCTCAGCCTAACTAAGTGCCATATGAGGCACCACAGGTGCACCACAGTGACACACCTACAGCATCTTAAAACCCACAATGAAAGAAGAGAGGGAGACTCGCTGTCCACTTTGAAGCCTTAATGTGTGTGTCTGTGTGTGTGTGTGAGACAGAGAGATTCCACTTCAATTGTGTGTTCAAAAAACAGTTAATGAGCTTGATGACAAAACAGTCCAGAGCAGCGCGACACGGCTGAAGAAAGGGGGCACGAAAAAGTGAAACTTTTCAAATACACAATTTTTTTTTTCTTTTCAGAGACAGATGAGATGGAGCAGACAGAGCGAGGGAGGAAAGAACGGTGACGATGAGTAAAAAGAAAAACATGGTGGTGAAAGAAGGTGTCAGGCAGAAAGATAACCAAAAAAATATTCTTTACAAATGTCAGACATGTAGTAGGACTTTCCAGTGAGCTTCTTACCTGGTAGACAAACTCTGGTGATGGGAGGCTGAGTCGTGGCTGCTGGGGACCTCCTGAAGAAAAAATAGAAGTGCATAAAATGGAGATGTGACAAAAAGAAGATGAGTGCCTCACAGAGTCACTGTGCTTAGATTTTTTTTCCTCTCTGCTGGTTTCAACAGAAATCATTTATAGCGACGAGTACCGATATACAGTGTGTAAGGGCCACTGTGGATTTTTCTTCACAAGAGCTTGGCAGTGGGGGGGTTACACAAAAAGCTGTGATATTAAAAATTAAAGTATACAGTAATAAATTTGTGAGGGGGAAAAAAGTCAGATTCTCCAAAATGAAAGTCATGAATTTACAAGAAGGAGAAAAAAGAAATAAAGAAAGAAAGAAAAACCTCAGAAAACAGTGGTGGGTTTTCATTGTGGAACCACCACGCTTCACTTTGCAGGTAAATCACACGCATTCACTAAATCGGGATTTTTGTTTTTCACAAATTTGAGGGTTTTTTTTTTAAAAGGAATTCTACAAGTTATTGTCCTGCAAATGTATGATGTTTTCTTGCAAATTTATGACTTCATATTCTCACAGAAGTGTTTTCTCATAAACATGGGGTTTTTCTTGTAGATTTACGAGTTATTGTCCTGGAAATTTATGATTTTTTTTTTCTTGCAAACTTACGGCTTTTTTTTTCCTCATAAACTTACAAGTTCATGTTCAGGAATTCAGGAGTTTTTTGTTGTTGTTGATGTTTTTTTTATTTGTTTAGTAAATATTGCTTCATTACTTCTCCCTACTCTTTTTTAATTCCTACAATGGCCCATTATGCCATTGTATCTATACATTTCAGATGGATTATTTCAGGTAGTTTAAAAGCATATACAGCATATATGTGCTTTTCCATGCTGATCCATGCCAGCTTTTGTGTGCAAGTGTTTCAGTCTCTGAATGTAGGTCAGACAGACTCAAACTATTCAATGCTGCAATCTGAGTGTCAATACACCAAACAGAACCTGATCGTGCACACACAAAAGCTACAGACAACTACACAATATAATGCACAAATATGATGAGTGACAATGCATCTGCAGCCTGACCTCAAGGACAACAGTGCTATGAAAATCACTGTGTGTGTGTGTGTGTGTGTGAGAGAGAGAGATTGAGTGAGTGAGAGAGAGAGAGAGAGAAAAGATGAAAAATAGCATCACAAAGCAGAACTTTCAGTGATGGCTGCAGTAAGGTATTTTTTTTAATTAGGGGTTATTTTATATTAAAAATAATTAGTTTTTATATTCATGTGTTTCTTATTTATTTATTTTTATTATTAGCTTATAATTAGAAAATTAATACATTTTAATGTAAACAGTTGCACTGCTTATAACATCAAGGCCATTATAACAAAAAAAAAAACAAAAAAAAACAAAACAAAAACAATTATGTCTGTTGTACAGACGTAAAGAAAAAAAAAACATAATAAAGCTAAAAATCTGGGCATTATAAACCAACATTTTGCACTTGTGATACATATATTTGCCTCCTTAAAAAAAGGTACTGTTCTGTACTACTACACAAGTGGTAAAGAATAAATGTTAAAGAGACAGAGCAGGAAATTAAGGTTGTTGTAATGTCATTCAGGGTTTTAAATCACTGCACACTTTTTATTGGAGATTTTCAAAGGTGGGTCATCATAGATCTGCATTTTTGTTTGCAGTGCTGCTGAGCCACAGTCCAATACTGCCATCGTGTGGCCACAACAAGAAATCGCAGACCAATGTAAATACCAAATTCCCTCTCCCTCCCTGTTATTTTCATTTATGGCAAATAAAACTATTCTGAAACACATTTAATGGGGATTTTTTTTAACAACTTTCCTGTTAAATATTATATGCACAATTTAACTGTTTTATGAGCCTTGTGGTAAATCAAATGTCTGAAGGAAATCATGCAACAATCAGCAGAATTTATTCATGATTTTCTTTCTCATAGCCAGATAGGGCATTTTTGATCTTTTTTAAAAACAATAACTACAGTACTTTTTGATAGAGGTCACAAGCAAGAGCTCAGTGATCTAATATCATCAATAATTTGTTTTCAAGACTTCAGATGTAAACACTTTTGGCATTGTTGACTAACAACTAACAAGTGCTTTTCTAGCTTTTATGTTGATTTTTACAGTCTGATTGTGAGTTACACTCAAAAATAGAAACGCAACACTTTTGCTCCAATTTTCATGCATTAAAGTGACAGATCTAAGACTTACTCTATGTGCATTATTTCTCTTCAGATTTTGTTCCCAAAATTGCTAAAATCCCACATTAATGAGCACTTCATCCTCACCAAAATAATGCAGTTTGGTGCAGCATATTAAGCTGCAGAGTAAACACTATGATTACTGCACATGTGTGTCTTGGATTGGTCACAATAAAAGTCACTTTAAAATGTGCAGATGGTGTTGAAGAAAAGCTCTTTTTTTCCTGTGAAGAATCTGGATGTGATGGTCCGGAGCTGGCGTGGTTACACGTGGACAGCATGCTTTTATTCTGACATGTCTAAAGCACATCAGTGCAATAATCATGCTGTTTAATCTGCATGCTGATATACCGCACCTGCCAGGTCAATGTATTACCTTGGCAAAGATGAAGTACTAACTAACACAAATTTTGAAAGTTTTGGGACAAGGATGTGAGATAAATAAGCCTTTTGGGCACTCACAGAAGGAATCTTCCATCTTTTCATTAAATAAATGAAAAGTAGGAATGAAAACAAGCGTTGCATGAATATTTTATTTAAAAAAGTAAAGGTCTGCAGCCATACAACACCTAAACCTATGTCCCTAAATCAGCAAGGCAGTTTCATGGAATTCCAGAGTCACATAGTAAATATGAATAAGACAAAATGTATAAATATCTTAATTAATGAATTCTTAATAATAGTATACGTTAAAAACAGAAGGACATCTTTTTTTGGTTGTGCAGATCCCAATTAACTGCAGCACTTTTTAAAAACTGTCTCAGCCTGTAAATCCCAAATGAAAACTGACAGCACATCACTCACTACATTTTGCTTAAAAAAAAAAAAAATCTCTTAATTGTTCGTCTGAACACTGATTGAGACTTACTTGCTGGAGGCACACTGGACATTGGTCAGAACAGTGAAGTTGTTCCTGACACTTCGGAGGCTTGCCAGAACCTAGAAAATCCCAATGAGGGGCAAATAAATAAAGAAAACTTACTATTTGTTTTTGCAATTAGGTGGTAATAATAATAAAAACAACAACAACACTGGTCAACATGATTTTTCTTACATGGAGTTTTTCCAATGGATTTTGGATAATTTGGGTGCTCTGAATCCCAATCTGGTTTTAGTTTTGCCAATTACATCACGTTTTTGAGATATGAAAACATTGAAGCAAAAGCTGCAGTCTCACACACCTCTTCGGTGTCATGAACGATATTATAGCTCTTGTTCACGTTTCATGAACCTGGTTTAAAAACTATGCTTCTGAAGCTGTTTTGAGCATGATTAGTGGTGTCAAACTTGTGAGTGAATCAGCAACTTTTGCGTAATCCATCAATATAGAACATGCAGACTGCAAAAAACGTGATGTGATAGAGGAAATCTAAGCTCAGATTCGGATTCAGTGCCCCTAAATCAGTTCTCAAAGGGCGTGCGAGAAAAAAAAATGTTTACCAGTGTAATAATAGTAATTTTATAGTATTATTTTATTCTCTTTTTTTTTAAAATATAATATATTCACACTGAATTTTTTGCACACATATAAAATCGTCATGTGTTTATGTTTGGGTGCATGAAGCGAGATATTTACCTGAGCAAAAGGTGTGACAATCAAATCATCACCATGTCTGGAAACACAAACAACAGATGCATTAAGTAAGACGTTAAAAACCCAGATCAGGTTTCACTGTGGCATAATGTTTAGACTGCAATCTCCTTCATAGCCAAATGGGAAAGACATGAAGAATCAATAACCAATAATCACCCAACGAGCTTCATTAGGACAATTACCTCTATTAATTATCATGAACAGTATACATTATTCAACTTCCTTTTAAGCATTTGTTGTTATTTAATAATGTATCAGCCTTCAGGCACACACTATTCCATTGTTGCATTTGGTTCCAGTCTACTTTTATTAATTATATATTTTACTCAATGACAAATTTCAGAAAGTTGTTGACTGTTTGAATAAGGAAAAGGCTATACGCCCAATCGTTGGGCAAATAAATATAATGTCCTACCTTATTCGCCCAACCGTTGGGCAGATAAGTCATACACTGATCGTTACATGCACAACCGTTGGGTAGATAAATATAATGTCTTACCTTATTCGCCCAGCCGTTGGGCAGATACGTCATACATTGAACGTTACATGCACAACGGTTGGGCAGATAAATATAATGTCTTACCTTATTCGCCCAACCGTTGGGCAGATAAGTCATACATTGAACGTTACATGCACAACCGTTGGCCAGATAAATATAATGTCTTACCTTATTCGCCCAACCGCTGGGCTGATAAATATAATGTGTTATCTTATTCGCCCAACCGTGTTCGGGTAGTTGACACGTTTTGTGCATCACCACTTTTTAAGGCTCTATTGCGGCGTATGTTTGACACATTTAATGGCGCCGTCTTTAATTACTGCGAAAACACCGCAGTGGATGAAAACAGACAAACTTCATAAGCATTTTGAATGGAAACCTGTTAACGACGAAACAGTTTTTAACAAAATGCTGCTTGCTGGCTGTAAGATGATGTTAGTTTGACACTGTTCCCTGGGTGTGATGAGCTAAACAGAACCACTTTAGATCACAGCTCCTTCGTGGGCTGCGAACCCTCCCGCAGCCGGCGAGAAAATATCTGCCTTTTTTCCCCTCCTGCGGTGAAACCAAAAGTGAGCTTACAAGCGCGCTCATTCGTCGGTTGTGGTTGGGCGTATATGCTCGCATATTTACTTTACTGAACCAACGGACAGGCGTATAGCCACTCTCTTTGAATAAATGCGCACAAATTGTTTTTAAAAATTATGTTTTCTGACTTATCTAGGTCTACATAAATGCCTGGGAGGAAGGTGGGAGGGGGTGCTGATAATTTGGTGAAACAACTTAGTAATATTATTATTATTATGGCCTGAATCTAAAACCAAGAAGATATAAAGTTAACTGTAAGCTCAGCGAATATAAGGTGAATAAATTTAAAATGAACTAAATATAAACTGCTAACAAAAATAGTAGAAAGCGAAGTGAATATAACCTAAATGAACAACACAAAGTTTACTGAATAAAGCCAATTAAATCTAAACCCAATGGAATATAAAACTAATTTAGAGTTATGATCGAAAACTATACAGATCTAAAGTTAATAGAGATAACTGAAAGCTTAGTGGATTTAAAAGTAACGATAAAGTTCACTGAAAGCTAAGTGAAATATAAAGTTAATAGAATAGGAGGCTTGTTAATAGAATAGGAGGTCACTGAATGTAAGAGTTATGCAAATATTTTGATCAAAAGTAAAATAGATTTAAAGTTAATGGAATATAAAGTTAACAGAAGAGTAGGCTAGTTTGTCTAAAACGGCAATAAATATATAAAGGTAACTAAACGTAAAACTAACTCAGAGCTATGTGAATATTTTGATCGAAAACAAAATAGATTTAAAGTTAATGAAATATAAAGGTAACAGAATACAAGGCTAACTTTTTATCAAACTAAAAAAAAGAAATAAGATTAATTAAACATAAAACTAAGAGGGTGGTCTGTGTCACAGGGCTGTGAAATGAAAATTGTGAAATCTGAGGAAAATTTGCAGGGAGTCGGGGCGGGGGCGGGCATCCAGGAGCTGAGGTCTAGGGCTCTGTGGGGACCCAGAATTAAATTTTTATCTAATGATACTTTTTCAGCATATCCTGGAAGAACAAATCTCAAAATTAGTGCATATTTAAATGATCCTACATTCAACCGTTTACTTGACCTGTCAATGATGATGTTGAAATAACAGAATATGACATGGAAGTAGGACCTGGAATGATTTTCCTTTTATGCATTAACTCAGAACAATTAATCTACATGAAATTTATGAAGACTGAAAAGACTGTTACGGCTTTTCAAAAACCACAGCTAAAGCTTGTAGAATATTTGGAAAATCATGGTAAAATATTAATAACATACCTTATAATAAAAAGTCACTTATATTCTTGTGTAAACTCATGTAGCCTAAATCCATTCAAAGCCACAATGCCTTTTTTACAATGAAAGAAAGTCTAGATTAATGAAAAAAAGTCACATAAACTTGTCTAAAATCCTGTTTGAACAGCAGAATGTTTATTTTCCAGGGAGAGAAAAATTCTTACCGTGTTTCCTGAGAGGGCACAGTTCACTTTCCCCGTTTCTTTTATCTTTCAGGTGTGTTGATGAAGCCAGCGATGATTCCATGGATTCTTGTCCTTGTAAGACTTTTTCAAACAGTTTTTCTTGCCATCTTCTCTCTGTGCGAAGTCGCTCCGTGACACAGACATGCTACACAAATCTTCTTTTAAAAACTTGAAAGCTCCAAAAGTTTGGGATGTCCACATGCTACATTTAGCTTAAGCCGCACAGGAGGCACACAGCGTCGCCGCAGCAACCAACCAGTCCTTTACGACAAATGTCATAACAGCTACACATTGAGTGGCATTTTTCCTCTGCGAAAACTCCGCGGATCCGAGGGAACTGATTTGTATCTGTAACGCACAGATCAGTGTCAGCGGACTTATAAAACTTATGCGATGTCGTAAAAAAAGAACGCTTTGCGATAAGCATTTTAAAAACTCAGTGATGTTCACGATTAAAGAGTACATCACTAACACCCCACCCCACCCTCTCCATGATGAAATCCGCGGAATCCCGCGGATCCGTGGAGTTTTCACAGCCCTGGTGTCAGCGTCACGGTCACTTGAAATTACTGAGCGGCCAAATCTTAACTGACATGATTGTTTTATTCACGTGTACTTTTCTAAATATCTGAATACACTCAGCATGCACGTGCACTGAACGTGTGCTGTTCTTATCCGTGTAAAGTTCTGCTTACAGTTCTGATGCAATGGAGGAGTTCCGGGACATGGACTTGGGGGACAGGTCATAGTCGCTGTCTGAGCGGTAGAGGAAGGACTCTCTGCGCTGGTTATGAGTAGGGAAAGTGGTGTGGAGGACCAGACCAGAGCCAGGAGACGTCTGGGAGTCCAGCGGGCTGCAACTGGCAGATGGGCCATTTTCCACATCAAAACTGCAAACACAAACAGTTTTAAGATGTCACATATAAAATGGATAGAAAATCTTCTTTTCCACTCCTTTAAAATACTTTTTCTAGCAACTAAAAAGGGCAGGAAGCTCCTGTCATTTAATTATAACAACCACAACATGAAATGACTCTCCTTTTCTCACATTTTATGATTATTGACTGAAAGTGAAGAAAGGGGAAGTGGAATCCCTTCATGTGCACCATCTACATCCCCTTTAAGAGATAAGTGGACTCAAACACTCTCACACACGATGACCGGGTAAGAACAATCAGGATGACACGCTGCAAAGCACACAGCTTGATCAATAATGGAAATTAGACAAACAAACGCTACTTTGTGTGCACTGAGGGAAACGTGGAGGTGGAGCTCATTAAAAGAAAATCCCCTAAAAGTAACAGGACCGGAGCAGGGTGCATAACTTTGAGGAGGGTTCCCCCTTCACTGTTTTTCTGCCAGCATTGTTCATTAGCTGGCATCCAGTTTTAGTCTAATCACTACCACCTACAGTTACTAAACATAAAGTCCAGCCTCAGTGCACTGAGGATGACGCTCTCCCAGGGTGGTTTGGATGTCAGTGCAGGATTACACAGGGATCAAAATATAAAAATACTCCAATCATGTTGAAAAACATACCACATTATTTGCCTGATCATAAGGATTACAAAAAGGTATAGTTTGGACTATCTATGGCTGAAAGTTGTGGAGTTATAGAACAAAAACGGAAAAAAAGGTGGAAAAGCCCATTTCAGTTTGTACATGAGTCAAAACAAAAAACTACTCCAATTTGGTCAAAAGTGGTACAAATTTTTGTTTGAGTGAATAGGATTAAAAACAGGATAGTTTTGAATACTTGGTTCAGGGTCTGGACTTCTGTGCTAGTCACAGTTTGTCCATCACAAACACCATGTTCGATCACAGGGGTGTCCATAAGTGCACGTGGCACCAGGACACCCTGAGCCGGAGGTCGATGATCGATTTTGTAGTCGTATCATCTGACCTTTGGCCACGTGTCGCGGACACTCGAGTGAAGAGAGGGGCTGAGCTGTCGACCGATCAGCACCTGGTGGTGAGTTGGATCCGCTGGGAGGGGAGGAAGCCGGTCAGACCTGGCAGGCCCAAGCGTGTCGTGGGGGTCTGCTGGGAACGACCGGCGGAACCCTCTGTCAGCGAGGTCTTCAACTCCCACCTCCGGGAGAGCTTCTCCCAGATCCCGGGGGAGGTTGGAGACATGGAGCCCGAGTGGATCATGTTCTCCACCACCTCCATTGTCGATGCGGCCGCTCGTAGCTGTTGTCACAAGGTCTCTGGTGCCTGTTGCGGCGGCAATCCACGAACCCGGTGGTGGACGCCGGAAGTAAGGGATGCCGTCAAGCTGAAGAAGGAGTCCTACTTGTCTTTGTTGGTAGGTGGGACCCAGGAGGCAGCTGACAGGTACCGGCAGGCCAAGCGTGCCACAGCCCGTGCGGTCGAGGAAGCAAAAACTCAGGTCTGGGAGGAGTTCGGGAAGGCCATGGAGGAGGACTATCGGTCGGCCTCGAAGAAATTCTGGCAAACCGTCCGACGCCTCAGGAGGCAGAAGCAGCTCTCCACCCGCACCGTCTACGGTGCGGGTGGGGAGCTGTTGACCCTGACTGGGGATGTTGTCTGGCGGTGGAAGGAATACTTCGAGGATCTCCTCAATCCCATTGTCATGTCTTCCAAAGAGGAAGCAGAGACTGGGGACTCAGAGGCAGACTCATCCATTACCCAGGCCGAAGTCACCGAGGTGGCTAGAAAGCTCCTCGGTAGCAAGGCTCCTGGGGTGGATGAAATCCGTCCTGAGTAACTTAAGTCTCTGGATGTTGTGGGACTGTCTTGTCTGACACGCTTCTGCGACATCGCGGGGCGGTCGTGGACAGTGCCTCTGGATTGACAGACCGGGGTGGTGGTGCCTCTGTTTAGGAAGGGGGACCGGAGGGTGTGTTCCAACTACAGGGGGATCACACTCCTCAGCCTCCCCGGTAAGGTCTATTCCACAGTACTGGAGAGGAGAATTCGACCGATAGTCGAACCTCAGATTCAGGAGGAGCAGTGTGGTTTTCATCCTGGTCGAGGCACACTGGACCAGCTCCACACGCTCCATCGGGTGTTTGAGGGTTCATGGGAGTTCGCCCATCCAGTCCACATGTGCTTTGTGGATCTGGAGAAGGCGTTCAACCGTGTCCCTCGGGGCACCCTGTGGGGGGTGTTCCGAGGGACACCGGGTCCAGGGTCCTTTGCTAAGGGCTATCCGATCCCTGAATGACCGCAGCAGGAGCTTGGTTTGCATTGCCGGTAGTAAGTCAAATCTGTTTCCAGTGCACGCTGGCCTCCGCCAGGGCTGCCCTTTCTCACCGGTTCTGTTCATTATCTTTACAGACAGAATTTCTAGGTGCAGCCAGGGTGCAGAGGGGGTCTGGTTTGGGAACCACAGAATTTTATCTCTGCTGTGTGCGGATGATATGGTTCTGTTGGCTTCGTCAAATCAGGACCTTCAGTGTGCACTGGGGCGGTTTGCAGCCAAGTGTGAAGCGTCTGGGATGAAAATCAGCACCTCCAAATCCGAGGCCATGGTTCTCGACCGGAAAAAGGTGCTTTGCCCTCCACAGGTCGGTGGAGTGTCCTTGCCTCAAATGGAGGAGTTAAAGTATCTCGGGGTCTTGTTCACGAGTGAGGGACAGATGGAGCGTGAGATCGATAGATGGATCGGTGCAGCGTCTGCAGTGATGCGGTCGCTGTATGGGACCGTCGTGGTGAAGAGAGAGCTGAGTAGGGGGGCAAAGTTCTTGATTTACCGATCGATCTACATTCCGATCCTCACCTATCGTCAGGAAATTTGGCTCATGACCGAAAGAACGAGATCGCGAGTACAAGTGGCTGAGATGAGTTTCCTCCGCAGGGTAGCTGGGCGCTCCGTTAGAGATAGGTTGAGGAGCTCGGTCACTCGGGAGGAGCTTGGAGTCGAGCCGCTGCTCCTCCACGTCAAAAGGAGCTTGTTGTGGTGGCCCGGGCATCTTTTACGGATGCCCCCTGGACACCTCGCTGGAGAGGTGTTCCGGGCACGTCCCATTGGGAAGAGGCCTCGGGGAAGACCCAGGACACACTGGAGGGACTGTGTCTCTCGGCTGGCTTGGGAACACCTTGGCGTTTCCCTGGAGGAGTTGGGGGTTGGTGTGTGTGGATCGGGAGGTCTGGGCGGCTTTGCCTGAGCTGCTGCCCCCGCGACCCAACTCTGGATAAAGCAGAAGAAAATGGATGGATGGATGGTTCAGGGTCAATGTCTAATGGACTTTATGACATGAAATATGAGACCCGTCGTCTTGCACTGTTATGCTAGCTTCATGGCACAGCACCCTATAAATGAAGAAAAGCCAAAACCTGTAGAGCTAGTGCGCTGTGCATCTCATATTAACTACTTTGGTGTGTAGTCAATTCATATGTATCTTTGTTATTTTTGTGTGTGAACATTGCCAATGACCCTGTGTCATAACTGTTAAAAGTTTCCAATTGTGTTTTACCAGGAAGTATAGTACAAGTATTACCAGGAATTATGGATAATCGCATTACAACCTTCTGTCATGTTAACAGTGACAGTAAACAAAACTGTTTCGCTATTCAAACAATAAAACAGAATACATATACATACAGCAGCATGGTGGCTTAGTGGTTAGCACTGTTGCCTCACAGCAAGAAGGTCATGGGTTTGATTCCCACCTGCAGCCTTTCTGTGTGGAGTTTTCATGTTCTCCCTATGTTTGCATGGGTTTCCTCCGGTTTCTTCCGACATCTAAAGACATGCAGGTTAATGACCTGAATTTATGGAGTGCTTTTCAAGACACTTAAAGAGCTTAACAAGTTGCATTATTCATTCACTCACACATTTACACATTGTTGGTGTCAAGTTACTACAAGGAGATGCGGTGTAAGGCGAAAAGAGAAGTGGCAAAAGTGAAGGAAAAGGCATATTGCGAGCTGTACAAGAAGTTGAATAGTAAGGATGGAGAAAAGTTCTTGTACCAATTGGCCAGACAAAGGAACAGCGCTGGAAAGGATGTGCAGCAGGTTATGGTGGTAAATGATGCAGATGGTAATGTGTTGACAAGTGAGGAGTGTGTGCTGAGAAGGTGGAGGGAATATTTTGAAGAGCTGAAGAATAAAGAAAATGAGCGAGAGAAAAGGCTGGATGATGTGGTGAGAGTAAATCAGGAAGTACAAGAGATTAGAAAGGAAGAAGTGAGGGCTGCTATGAAGAGGATAAAGAGTGTCCACATGACATTCCAGTGGAGGCATGGAAATGTCTAGGAGAGATGGCAGTAGAGTTTCTAACCAGATTGTTTAATAAAATCTTGGAAAGTGAGAGGATGCCTGAGGAGTGGAGACAGAGGGTGCTGGTTCCTATTTTCAAGAACAAGGGTGATGTTCAGAGCTGCAGTAACTACAGAGGCATAAAGCTGATCAGCCACAGCATGAAGTTACGGAAAAGAGTAGTAGAAGTTAGACTTAGAAAACAGGTGAAGATCTGTGAGCAGCAATATGGTTTTATGCCGAGAAAGAGCACTACAGATGCAATGTTTACTGTGAGAATACTGTTGGAGAAGTATAGAGAAGGCCAGAAAGTTACATTGTGTGTTTGTGGACTCAGAAAAAGCTTATGATAGGGTGGCAAGAGAAGAGCTGTGGTATTGTATGAGGAAGTCTGGAGTGGCAGAGAAGTATGTTAGGGTAGTGCAGGACAACAAGAATAGTGTGACAGTGGTGAGATGTGCAGTTGGAATGACAGACTCATTCAAGGTGGAGGTGGGATTACACCAAGGATCAGCTCTGAGTCCTTTCTTGTTTGCAGTGGTGATGGACAGGTTGACGGATGAGATCAGACAGGAGTCCCCATGGACTATGATGTTTGCAGATGACATTGTGATCTGTAGTGAGAGTAGAGAGCAAGTTGAGTCTAGTCTGGAGAGGTGTAGATATGCTTTGGAGAGAAGGGGAATGAAAGTCAGTAGACGCACGACTGAGTACATGTGTGTGAATGGGAGGGAGCCCAGTGGAATAGCGTAGTTGCAAGGAGTAGAAGTGGTGAAAGTTGATGAGTTTAAATATTTGGGGTCAACTGTTCAAAGTAATGGAGAGTGTGGTAGAGAGGTGAAGAAGAGAGTGCAGGCAGGGTGGAGTGGGTGGAGAAAGGTGGCAGGAGTGATTTGTGACCGAAGAATATCAGCAAGAGTGAAGGGGAAAGTTTACAAGACAGTAGTGAGACCAGCTATGTTGTACGGCTTAGAGACAGTGAGACTAACAAAAAAGACAGGAGGCAGAGCTGGAGGTGGCAGAGCTGAAGATGTTGAGATTCTCTTTGGGAGTGACAAGAATGGACAAGATTAGGAATGAACATGTCAGAGGGACAGCTCAGGTGGGACGATTTGGAGACAAAGTCAGAGAGGCGAGATTGAGATGGTTTGGACATGTGCAGAGGAGGGACCCAGGGTATATAGGGAGAAGGATGCGGAGGATGGAGCCACCAGGCAGGAGGAGAAGAGGGAGGCCAAAGAGGAGGTTTATGGATGTGCTGAGGGAGAACATGCAGGTGGTTGGTGTGACAGAGGAAGATACAGAGGACAGGGTGAGATGGAAATGATTGATCTGCTGTGGCAACCCCTAACGGGAACAGCCGAAAGACAAAGAAGAAGGTCGTGTCAAGTTACTAGTGTAGCCACAGCTGCCCTGGGGAACTGAAGGAAGCTTCGCTGCCTTCTGCAGTTCTACGGTTAGGTGAAGTGGAAACTTTATAATTGTCCAGGTCTGCAAATGAGATTTCAATCTCAGTGGGACTAACCTGATTAAATAAAGGATAAATAAAATAAAAATACGAGATCTTTGAATCTCTTGAATCTCTTAAAATAGCAGTAAAAACTTTTTTTTTTCTGCTCATTTTTTGCTAATTTTTTGCTTTGGGTCAGGCCACCTAAAATACTACAGGCACACCTTAATTACTATTTCTGGCTCCGCCCCTGCTGTGTAGTCTTTCATTGACTCCTGCTTGGCTACTGATGCCAATCTGGGACGGTGATCATCCATTTTGCTATCGGACCTGCTACACTGAGCTGGGGTATTGTTTTGTCACCAAAAAACAACAATAAATGACTCGTAGACTAATACCCCCATAACACATATATGCTGATTGAGGCCAAACTGTGTCAGAATGACACATCCAGCCACAATTGGGAAACACTGAGTTGCGGTCTGAAGACCAACAGATGGCAGTCTGTGAACATCTACATATTTGGTCCTATTCACTCAGCTGTCCCGAGTTTGTTGAACATGTTCAAAACACTCTCGGCGTAATCAAGATGGAACGCACATCTGACGGTGGTCTATATGCAGTTTTTGCATCATCTGATCGCAGTCTACATATTCGGACGGCATCAAAACAGCATCTGAAATGATCTGATTGTGGGTGATTGAGCTCTGAGATCGATCGGTCACAGCAAGGCCGGCATGTTGTGGGATGTCCACCTCCACTGGACCCCGGACAGGGAGAGCAACCAAAATGTTGATACGTAATAACATGTATGTGACACACATTCAACATATACAGTGAATGTGAACAGCGCACAACCAAACCGAATGTACCATGTGCCGCTGCGCCTCTACGTCAGACACGGAGCTGAATGGATCTTATTGCTGTAATATGCACATTATTACCTGATCACCATCTAAACTCTGTTGATGTGGAAATGTATATCCCAGGCCGTGACAATGTTATTACACATGAAACTCACCTTCCAGCACAGAACCATGACCCTTTCACAGCACAGAGTGCACAGGAACCAAACCACAGCCTGTGGTGAAAAGCCTCACCCTGGCTGTAAAAATTAAATCCCATGTGATAATACAACCAACATCACAGTGTACAGAGTTGTGCTGTGCTACTGAAGTGAGCAAAAAAGAAAAAAAGAAATTAAAGTTTGCTGGAAAGGCTGCGTCTGACACATGGTGGGACTGCTTGGCCCACTGCCAGCAAACTTTCAGCAAAGGTGTCCAGCGGCACGGGGCGCATGTCCTTAGTGGCTCATGCAGCCTTTAAGTACACTCACACACAGGAACACACAACTGAGTGATAATTTCAGCACCACACGTGTGAGCAGGGCACACATGAGGAACACAGCGCTGCCTCCCACTCCGGCCCCGTGTTTGCCATCCAGACGTCTGGACATGGGGCAGTCTTCAGCGCCTTTTATGGTGCTTTGGATGCCATCATGCAGGTGTGGACGATGTAATCTGGATGCGTTCTGACACTGCTGACCATGCCTCTTCTTCCTGACTGTGTCCGACGATGGTAATATTTGCCGTTTCAACCTGGTTCCTACACATTCTTGCTATGTGTGACAGGGGCTTAAGAACTGACTTGTCAAATTGCATCATGTTCTTCATGATATCCTTTTGTAAATTTTTTTTCTTTATTTTGAATAAGTTTCTCTTTTATCACTGTTTGTTTTGCCCTGATCCAGCCCTGTAAATACACATCAGAATAAGGAGTGCTGGTTACAGTACAAACTCAAAGCAGGAAAAGCATGATTGTGGAAAAACTAAACAATGTATTGTAGATGTGTGGGGACACACACACACACATTCTGTTAAAAGCCAGTGTTGCCTGAAAGGTCTAAATAACATTTTGAAGATGTATTTGATTATACTGTGTATTCTGTGGTGTCACCGCACAGATCCTTGTATGTTTATTCTTATTAAATCTGGAAAGAAAAACACAGAATATATTTTATACAAAAGGATTTCGCCAAGAGTGAACACTGTGGAAATGTAAAGCCTCTTTCAAAATAGTTTTGGCTGCACCAATACCTCCGTGTTGATTCAAATAAAGTTTTAAACTTGGACACTAACCAGTGGCCTAAGGTGATGACAAGATGTCTTTGGTACTAGGTCCTTTTGGAGGATTGTTGAGTAACGTTGGAATGACTGTGTCCAATGAATGGTTACTTAAGGAATGTCAGCTACGACATTTGGGTATGTGGCGCATTGCTCGTGCCCTGATCCAGTACACAGGTCCCTCAGTATTGACAAGCCCACTGGCTGGAGAAGGCCAAGGTGATGTGGTACATAGATGGCTACTGTCAAGAGCTGGGGATGGATGTGTTGTCTGCATGGGTGGTTGCCATCCAGGAGGCGGTTCTGTAGTGTGGTGGAGAGACCAGACTACACCAAAATCTTATCATATCTAGATATCTATCCAAATAATATTTCCACCAAGTTTAAAGGAAATCTGTCCAGCCATTTTTACCTGAGGCCAAAATATAGCCATTGGGGTATTGTGAGGACTTTGAGTCTGTCCGTCCATCTGTCTGTGCTCAGCATAAGTCCAGTCCTATTACTGCCAGGGTCTTCAACTTCACAGGGAGCATTTTTGGGACACAGGCATTGGACAAGTTCAAAGATGGCTAACCGTGACCAAGGGGTCAAAAGGTGATATTCTGTTTCCTATTTTTATGCTCATACAACCGAGGATATTTTAGCATTAATTATTTTAAAAATATTTATTTCAACTGTAGCCTAATTGGACTTAAAAATAGAAATTATGCGTGTCATGTATTTTTACAAATAGACATGCACCAGACCTTCATTTGTTATGACAAGTTTAAATAATCCATCAATTTCAAATTAAATGGAAAACATGGACAATACAATATATCATGCCGACTTCAGGTTTCAGTTCATAAACATTGCAGGTGAAGCACTGACTGTGTTGAACAATAAAAAAGCAACAGATCAGCAACAAATTAAAAATGATAATTGTTGCGAATTGAATGCGTTGGCCCTCAGGTCATGCCACGGCTTCCTGAACTGTAACCACGTGTACAGACGGGAAATTCTGGAACCAGCGCAGGCAAGTCAAATTAACCACAGCACACGAACGCTTCTTTCAGCTTCAATAAAGCACAAGAAGCTTCCTGTAAACTGCAGAGGAGGATGACGTTTCTGAGGAAAAGGCTGCCAGTCTCACAAAGACTAAATGTCCCCATTAGGGTCAGGAAAAGTCTGCAGGGCCCCTTTGTCCCTAAATATGTACTTAAAAAAACCCTTCCCACCACAAGGTAAACACTAAGGTTGTTATATTCCAGCTAAATGATCTTTGTTGTATGTATAGTGCAGAATGTTACACGTTATTCCTGTGTAGCCCTGCTGCTAACATTACGTGCTATCAAGTTATTACCTCCTCAATGACCAGAAACAGAGTCACGTCTTCAGAAACTCTTTACAGTAATACGAGTCATACGTAACAAAGTAGGTGTTATGATGTCAAATTATACTTTTGGAAGACATAATATAGTGTGAAGCTGTGGCTTCCAACCTGGGGTCCGAGCTTCCTGCATGGAGCTAGATCAGAAACACCGGCCGTTCTAAGATTCCAGCCCATTACAACATAGTCTTTTTAAAATTTGTAAATATTTTTAACTGTCGTGTTAGCACTTTATTCATTTACACAAAAGGGCTTATTTTTTATGTATTTAGTTAAATACATTAAAATAATTTATCTGATGTCTATACTGTATGAAGCACTTGCTAATCCATATATATCAGTCCTCAGAAAAGTATTTATTTATATATTTATTCTCATCACTTTCATTAAGTAGCATTTAATAAATTATTTTAGCTGACTACACTTACAGTATAGTGTACTACAGGATAGTATAGTGCATGCAGTACAATATAGTACAGTGTAGCATAGTGCATTATAGCATTGTACATTGTAGAATGCCATAGTTCTGTAGATGACCGTTATAATAAAAAGAAATCTCATTAAAACTTTGATAATAAATTAGAATTGTAGTTATAGAATATAAAAAGCAGCTCTTCCTAAAATCTACTGGACCTCAGATTCCAATGTTGAAAAACATTATGATAAACTTCGATTTCACAGATGGTCTCAAGACTCCCTGGTGACTTTGTGAATGATACCAGTGTTGTGTCACAATCAGTCCCCAGGTAGCGCCAACTACACCCCCTTGCCTCCCCCTCGTACTTAAAAGTCTCATCGGACACTTGACAAAATTACAAAACATGTTGTACATTTAGTGTGTATTTAGTTTATCTGAGTGTCCTAAATATCTCAGTATCGCATTGTATTTTGTAGTTTTACTTTCCACCCAGTCTACTCAGCAGGAAATAAAAGGTACATCAAGTTATTCGGACTTTGAGTAACCAAACGGAGTCAGACGTTGGGAATCGTGACCCCCCCCCATTGATCTGGGTGATTACTGTGTTTCTTGCTGAAGCTGCTCTCTCGTGCTTTATAATCCGAGAATGATCTACACAGTAAAGCAGACATCCATCTTTTCAGGCATGACTGGATGGAAACAAATGCAAATGTACACACGTATATTTATAGTCTTTGTACCAAACTACTCACTGACTTTAAAAGCAGAGTTGTGTTTGTGCTTTTCGACATGACTGGAATAAATGTTTCCAACACAATATCGATTTCTGAGAATCAAGGGTGTATTTTGAAATGAACGATAACTGAGTCAGTAATGTTTATTTTTGTTAACGCGAGAAGGAAGCCCCTCTGACCTCGAAATTATTTAAGAGAGTGACAAACATCCCGTTCCCATGAACCAGCGGAACCTGTCTGAGCAGCTTTATGACTAAGCGTCGGCTACACCAGCACAAGAACAAACAACACCGCTCCAACCCTGCTGATCAAATCTGCATTTGCTCCGAGGTTCGTGAAAGTGTCACTAATTATTCTGTGAAAATGGAACACTGAAGGTGCAGGCGGCTCCTGAATGGGAACGCCAAAGCAACTTCACACCACTCACATAATGCCGACTTGTAATTTTGAGACAGACAGATTTTCTTATGAGTTTTACACAGTTTATACATTAGTACCCTTAGCAGCCAACCCTCCGTACGAAAGAACCCCCCTGAGTGCATTGGAGTGGTGGTCATACTGCCCCATGTGGTAAAGATCTGAAGTGTACGATCAAATAGAGCAGAGAAATATTGCTATCCTCAGCCCAACAGTGCAGATATTTGTGCATGGTTGAACGTAGACTTAAACGCACATTCTGTGAATACCTTATAAAGTGTTTTAACAGTTCAAAAGTTTCTGGATAAATCAGCTGATTGACAGGCATTGACAAAAACTATTCTAAATATCACTTCTTTGTTGTGAAAGTGTAGTGACACGGACCCACAACAGGGGGCGCAAATGAACGGACAATAGGAGAAGTTAAATTTGAACACTTTACTGTTGTGAATGCCACAACTACACACAGCAGATTATAGAAGGAATACAAAGTCAACTAATAAAGGTGTCGTGTGGGCAGGCTCGACGATAGAAGACGTCCGTCTGGAGAAGAACCGGAACCACCCGATTTCCTCCGCCACCGAACCAGGAGGATACTGGAGCCGCCAGGTCCCGAGTCCCCCAGGTGGCCACCGTCTCCGCGTGTCGGATCTGGTACTGCTGGCGAAGAGCAAAAACAGTCAGGTGTGGGTGTGTGTACACCCCGTAACAAGGATGGTGGTTATTCCACCTCCACCTCTAATCACACGCTCGTGCAGCTCCTGTCTAATTACTTATCTGGCGGAATGCAGAGCGAAGCAGTCGCAGCATACGCCGGTCCTTCGGGAAGACAGCTGCAACAATGTATCAACTGAAAACAACGTTTAGGAATTCTCAGGCTGAGAGAGTTACCTCCTTGGAAGAACGATATCTCGGCGACGTGGTGGAGGTGTCGTCCTGCTTTTATTTGGGGTGAGGCGTAGATGATTGGTGACAGCTGTCATAGCCGATGAGTGACAGCTGTCAACCCAGCCGCTCTTGGGAGGTGGCAGCGCCCTCTCGTGCCTGAAGCCCGCACTTCAGACAGGGCGCCCTCTGGTGGTGGGCCAGCAGTACCTCCTCTTCTGGCGGCCCACACAACATTCTTAATCTCATCATCTTACTCACCTCAGAGTTATTTACGGTGTCTTTTTTCCTGGTTGAAATGCAGATATGAATGAATGAATCTACCAGACTTAAAAATGTTTCATGCTTTTTTTTTTTTAAATTGGTCTAAAAATACATTCATTATCATGTTAATCAAGAAATCATCATGGTTTTAAGTTACAGATTAACAAAGATTTCTAAAGAACCTTTTCTATATTAATTAAAAGCTTTTTAATGTAAGAAAGGTTTTTTAAGTTCAAAATGTACAGTAATCAGAAATTAATCTTGAGGTTAAAAAAACATTTGTATGGATTTTCTTTAGAAAACTGCTGTGTATAAATTAGCAGTTCTGATATTCCTCTGACAAACATTTTTGCACTCTGTTGTTGCCTGTGTTTAGGCTTGATGTGTCAATTCTACTGGACACGCAAAGATACCTCACAGCGTGCAGCGGTGAAAGTTGGATTGAGTTGAACTTTGACCACGGTGAGTTTGATGTCAAGCGGCACTGCACAGTCACTTGCGGGCGCAAGTTCTGTTTTTACACATCGTGTGACGTAGCGTTTGCACAAAGCTTCTCATTGAGAATAATGGGTTTTAGAGCGAGGATGTGTTTGTGTGCTTGGTGCGAAAGGCCCTTTATGCTACAGAATCTGGCACTAGCACAGACTCCAAGGTATCCAAACATTTCATTCTTCAAGTGCTGCACTTAGGCAAAAGTCACCTCGTGAACCTGTTTTTTTAATACACAGTACCTTACACACATAATACATACATACTGTACGTGATAATGATGTGGACTATTTCTAATATTTGCTTTATTATCCACAATAGATTGTACTATTAAAAATGATTGTCTGCTGCACAAGAACTGTGTGTGCAGGGCATTATGGGATATTGCAGAACACTCAAAGCTCATTTGCATTTCATTTATATATGAAAATCTATCCATGCGTTTCAAAGACTGTAACTGTCACTGCCCATATACTTCCATACGTACTTTACATTGGCATGGATTTGGACTGCATTTACACTGAACAAAAATATAAATGCAGCACTTTTGTTGTTGCTCCAATTTTTCATGACCACTGAATTCAGCTCATAAAAAATGGGAGCAAAAACAAAAGTTTTGCATTTATATTATTGTTCAGTGTATATAGCGCTTTTCCATCGGCATCAGAAGCTCAAAGTGCTTTACAATTAGGCCTCACATTCAACCATTCACACAGATACACTCACACACCGATGTCGGGATGCTGCCACGCAAGGCGCTCACTACACACAAGGAGCAACTAAAGGATTAAGGACCTCGGCGAAGGACCCTTAACAATTTTAAGATCTGGCTGGGTTTTGAACAGAGGATCCTCTGGTCCGAAGCCCAACGCTTAACCACTACACCATCACCTCCCCTGGAACTATTTGGAGCAAAATAGCCACTAGGGGGCATTACAGGGCTTCTTTAACTTTTCTGACAACAGCAAACATACACAACTTGTTGACCCACATAGAAAATAAAATCAATCAATCAAGTTTTTTATATAGCGCCAAATCACAACAAACAGTTGCCCCAAGGCGCTTTATATTGTAAGGCAAGGCCAGACAATAATTATGTAAAACCCCAACGGTCAAAACGACCCCCTGTGAGCAAGCACTTGGCTACAGTGGGAAGGAAAAACTCCCTTTTAACAGGAAGAAACCTCCAGCAGAACCAGGCTCAGGGAGGGGCAGTCTTCTGCTGGGACTGGTTGGGGCTGAAAGAGAGAACCAGGAAAAAGACATGCTGTGGAGGGGAGCAGAGATCGATCACTAATGATTAAATGCAGAGTGGTGCATACAGAGCAAAAAGAGAAAGAAACAGTGCATCATGGGAACCCCCCAGCAGTCTAAGTCTATAGCAGCATAACTAAGGGATGGTTCAGGGTCACCTGATCCAGCCCTAACTATAAGCTTTAGCAAAAAGGAAAATTTTAAGCCTAATCTTAAAAGTAGAGAGGGTGTATGTCTCCCTGATCTGAATTGGGAGCTGGTTCCACAGGAGAGGAGCCCGAAAGCTGAAGGCTCTGCCTCCCATTCTACTCTTACAAACCCTAGGAACTACAAGTAAGCCTGCAGTCTGAGAGCGAAGCGCTCTATTGGGGTGATATGGTACTACGAGGTCCCTAAGATAAGATGGGACCTGATTATTCAAAACCTTATAAGTAAGAAGAAGAATTTTAAATTCTATTCTAGAATTAACAGGAAGCCAATGAAGAGAGGCCAATATGGGTGAGATATGCTCTCTCCTTCTAGTCCCCGTCAGTACTCTAGCTGCAGCATTTTGAATTAACTGAAGGCTTTTTAGGGAACTTTTAGGACAACCTGATAATAATGAATTACAATAGTCCAGCCTAGAGGAAATAAATGCATGAATTAGTTTTTCAGCATCACTCTGAGACAAGACCTTTCTGATTTTAGAGATATTGCGTAAATGCAAAAAAGCAGTCCTACATATTTGTTTAATATGCGCTTTGAATGACATATCCTGATCAAAAATGACTCCAAGATTTCTCACAGTATTACTAGAGGTCAGGGTAATGCCATCCAGAGTAAGGATCTGGTTAGACACCATGTTTCTAAGATTTGTGGGGCCAAGTACAATAACTTCAGTTTTATCTGAGTTTAAAAGCAGGAAATTAGAGGTCATCCATGTCTTTATGTCTGTAAGACAATCCTGCAGTTTAGCTAATTGGTGTGTCCCCTCTGGCTTCATGGATAGATAAAGCTGGGTATCATCTGCGCAACAATGAAACTTTAAGCAATACCGTCTAATAATACTGCCTAAGGGAAGCATGTATAAAGTGAATAAAATTGGTCCTAGCACAGAACCTTGTGGAACTCCATAATTAACTTTAGTCTGTGAAGAAGATTCCCCATTTACATGAACAAATTGTAATCTGTTAGACAAATATGATTCAAACCATCGCAGCGCAGTGCCTTTAATACCTATGGCATGCTCTAATCTCTGTAATAAAATTTTATGGTCAACAGTATCAAAAGCAGCACTGAGGTCTAACAGAACAAGCACAGAGATGAGTCCACTGTCCGAGGCCATAAGAAGATCATTTGTAACCTTCACTAATGCTGTTTCTGTACTATGATGAATTCTAAAACCTGAATGAAACTCTTCAAATAGACCATTCCTCTGCAGATGATCAGTTAGCTGTTTTACAACTACCCTTTCAAGAATTTTTTGAGAGAAAAGGAAGGTTGGAGATTGGCCTATAATTAGCTAAGATAGCTGGGTCAAGTGATGGCTTTTTAAGTAATGGTTTAATTACTGCCACCTTAAAAGCCTGTGGTACATAGCCAACTAACAAAGATAGATTGATCATATTTAAGATCGAAGCATTAAATAATGGTAGGGCTTCCTTGAGCAGCCTGGTAGGAATGGGGTCTAATAAACATGTTGATGGTTTGGATGAAGTAACTAATGAAAATAACTCAGACAAAACAATCGGAGAGAAAGAGTCTAACCAAATACCGGCATCACTGAAAGCAGCCAAAGATAACGATACGTCTTTGGGATGGTTATGAGTAATTTTTTCTCTAATAGTTAAAATTTTGTTAGCAAAGAAAGTCATGAAGTCATTACTAGTTAAAGTTAATGGAATAATCAGCTCAATAGAGCTCTGACTCTGTCAGCCTGGCTACAGTGCTGAAAAGAAACCTGGGGTTGTTCTTATTTTCTTCAATTAGTGATGAGTAGAAAGATGTCCTAGCTTTACGGAGGGCTTTTTTATAGAGCAACAGACTCTTTTTCCAGGCTAAGTGAAGATCTTCTAAATTAGTGAGACGCCATTTCCTCTCCAACTTACGGGTTATCTGCTTTAAGCTACGAGTTTGAGAGTTATACCACGGAGTCAGACACTTCTGATTTAAAGCTCTCTTTTTCAGAGGAGCTACAGCATCCAAAGTTGTCTTCAATGAGGATGTAAAACTATTGACAAGATACTCTATCTCCCTTACAGAGTTTAGGTAGCTACTCTGCACTGTGTTGGTATATGGCATTAGAGAACATAAAGAAGGAATCATATCCTTAAACCTAGTTACAGCGCTTTCTGAAAGACTTCTAGTGTAATGAAACTTATTCCCCACTGCTGGGTAGTCCATCAGAGTAAATGTAAATGTTATTAAGAAATGATCAGACAGAAGGGAGTTTTCAGGGAATACTGTTAAGTCTTCTATTTCCATACCATAAGTCAGAACAAGATCTAAGATATGATTAAAGTGGTGGGTGGACTCATTTACTTTTTGAGCAAAGCCAATAGAGTCTAATAATAGATTAAATGCAGTGTTGAGGCTGTCATTCTCAGCATCTGTGTGGATGTTAAAATCGCCCACTATAATTATCTTATCTGAGCTAAGCACTAAGTCAGACAAAAGGTCTGAAAATTCACAGAGAAACTCACAGTAACGACCAGGTGGACGATAGATAATAACAAATAAAACTGGTTTTTGGGACTTCCAATTTGGATGGACAAGACTAAGAGACAAGCTTTCAAATGAATTAAAGCTCTGTCTGGGTTTTTGATTAATTAATAAGCTGGAATGGAAGATTGCTGCTAATCCTCCGCCCCGGCCCGTGCTACGAGCATTCTGACAGTTAGTGTGACTAGGGGGTGTTGACTCATTTAAACTAACATATTCATCCTGCTGTAACCAGGTTTCTGTTAGGCAGAATAAATCAATATGTTGATCAATGATTATATCATTTACCAACAGGGACTTAGAAGAGAGAGACCTAATGTTTAATAGACCACATTTAACTGTTTTAGTCTGTGGTGCAGTTGAAGGTGCTATATTATTTTTTCTTTTTGAATTTTTATGCTTAAATAGATTTTTGCTGGTTATTGGTAGTCTGGGAGCAGGCACCGTCTCTACGGAGATGGGGTAATGAGGGGATGGCAGGGGGAGAGAAGCTGCAGAGAGGTGTGTAAGACTACAACTCTGCTTCCTGGTCCCAACCCTGGATAGTCACGGTTTGGAGGATTTAAGAAAATTGGCCAGATTTCTAGAAATGAGAGCTGCTCCATCCAAAGTGGGATGGATGCCGTCTCTCCTAACAAGACCAGGTTTTCCCAAGAAGCTTTGCCAATTATCTATGAAGCCCACCTCATTTTTTGGACACCACTCAGACAGCCAGCAATTCAAGGAGAACATGCGGCTAAACATGTCACTCCCGGTCCGATTGGGGAGGGGCCCAGAGAAAACTACAGAGTCCGACATTGTTTTTGCAAAGTTACACACTGACTTAATGTTAATTTTAGTGACCTCCGATTGGCGTAACCGGGTGTCATTACTGCCGACGTGAATTACAATCTTACCAAATTTACGCTTAGCCTTAGCCAGCAGTTTCAAATTTCCTTCAATGTCGCCTGCTCTGGCCCCGGAAGACAATTGACTATGGTTGCTGGTGTCGCTAACTTCACATTTCTCAAAACAGAGTCGCCAATAACCAGAGTTTGATCCTCGGCGGGTGTGTCGTCGAGTGGGGAAAAACGGTTAGAGATGTGAACAGGTTGGCGGTGTACACGGGGCTTCTGTTTAGGGCTACGCTTCCTCCTCACAGTCACCCAGTCAGCCTGCTTTCCCGGCTGCTCGGGATCTGCCAGGGGGGAACTAACGGCGGCTAAGCTACCTTGGTCCGCACCGACTACAGGGGCCTGGCTAGCTGTAGAATTTTCCACGGTGCGGAGCCGAGTCTCCAATTCGCCCAGCCTGGCCTCCAAAGCTACGAATAAGCTACACTTATTACAAGTACCGTTACTGCTAAAGGAGGCCGAGGAATAACTAAACATTTCACACCCAGAGCAGAGAAGTGCGGGAGAGACAGGAGAAGCCGCCATGCTAAATCGGCTAAGAGCTAGTAGCTACGCTAAGCTAGCGGATTCCTAAAAACACGCAAAGTGAATAATGTGTAAATAATTTAGAGGTGATTCAGCAGAAGGAGTGCTTTAGTTAAGGCACGTAAAGATTACAATGGGAAACAAATCGTAATCTAGATAACTAGATCAATCTAACTGCGCAGATTAAACAGCTAACAGATACAGAAAAACACCGCTGTGCTCCGGAACAGGAAGTGATACAATACCGCAGTGAGAGCCAACCACCAGTAGAGGCCAGCAAGACCCTCTGGATAAATTCCTAAATAAATAAATAAATAAATAAATAAATAAAATAAATAAATTCCTCTGGAGCTGCCACTGCCTCACAGTCTTGCTCGTGTGTTTACGGCAGCTGATGCGGAAGCGGCATTAATCTGATCTCTGAAAAAAATTTAAGCTGTGTAAGGCTGACAGTGACCGGTGAAAGAGACTCTGTTCTGCTTCACACATGAGTCATCTCTGTGTTTGTGTTCGCTGATGGATCATAAACAGTTTTCAGTCCATGTTTTTCAGGATTTTTAGTAACACAAATTGACATCTAATGCAGAAAAAGTGAGAGCGGTGCAAAAAGACCTGAGATCTTTTCAAAAGGTTGGAGCCCAAAAAGTTTTTTTTCCAACTCTGATGTTAATGCTGACAGTTAATAAATGTTGACATTTATGATATATAGAACACTGTATAATCCAAGTAAAAATAATACTTAAAAAACTACTAAACAAAGCAAAAATATATGGGAAATAACTCAGTGATCAGGAAAGAAACATTATTTTTGAACTTTGCTGATGGTTTTATATTGGCCTTGCATTAAACTGATTTTAGTTTAGAAATCTTATATTAAAATTTTATTGAAGCAAACAACTCTTTGCTCACTGAAAACAGACCACAGTGACAAAAAGTAGTGACTAAATATGAAGATGTGTGAAGGTATGTGACAGATATTACTACATACATTGTTCATCAGAACTGACTTTGATTCCCAGCACTGATGTACTTGTTCCAATTTCCAGGTTAAAGCGTCATCACTGACCGTCACTGTGTGCATGTTCCTTTACATTACTCATGTTCCACAGCATCCATCACAAGACAAAACCATCCAGGTCCTGGATGACAATCACACAGGCAGGCAACCGCACCATCGCTACCTCTCAAAAAGTAAACATCAGTCTGCCATAGACAAGTGAAACATGGCCTTTTCAGATTGGTGCAGCCCTCAACTGGGTACACAATAACTCACTAACTAGAGGACAGATTCCCAAGCATTTTATCAAAAGGTGACCCTTGGATCAGTTAAGATTTGATTACACTGAGACACATCCAAAATCAGATTCCTATGACATCATAAAGACCTGCATAAAAGGTGCATAGAGAGTTTAAGATCCAGGATGACAACAACTCTTTGTTAGATGGCTGAGTGCAGACAGGTAAACAAAGTAACAGGGTTCTGATAGAGATTGGGGACCCGTGTCAGTTTGAGATGCTTAAAATGAAAAACATAAATAAATAAAACAAAAAAAATATTTAAAATTATTATTGTGTTTTCTAGGGTCCTCTTTATTATCTCCAGCAGAGAGGTTATAATTTCCAATTGTCTTCGTGGTGAGCTGAACTTGTAGTAAAATTAACTGAAACAGAAATGTTTTGTTTTTTTTTGCATAAAATACTAGAAAATGTGGTATGGTACCAGGGTTGTACAAAATTCCAAATTGAATTGAGAATGACTTTTTAATTTTAATTAAATTCTTGAATTTGAGTTGAATTTTGAATTGAAGTAGCAAACAGAATGCACAAATACAATTCAATGTTTCTGAATGGTGCACAGCCCTGCATGGTAGACGAGCCTACGAGGATTGGAATGATACACCAACTTTTCAATGCATATCGCGATTCACCTATCATGATTGAACACATATCACAATACATAATTACATCACCGTTCCCAACAATTATGCAGAAAAAAAATGTGAATCTTTAACTTTAATGAAACAAATTATTCTGAAGTATAAATTGTAATCCTCGATCTTATCCAGTTCCTATTTGTATATGTTATAAATCATCTATAATTATTTTGCCAGAGGTTACTTCTTATGTTGTAATTGACTTTTCATTGTATCATAATACATTAAAAAAAAAAAGCACGATTCGATACATGCTTGACAACAGGATTATCACAATTCACCATGCATTGTTACACCCCTATAACTTACACAACAGCGATAAGCTTTCATTGTGTTTTTTTTAATGTTTTGCTTGGCGAGCAACAGTGACATCTCGAGGCCGCCTACAATCTGGTATGCATGGTGCAGATGCAGGTGTTAACGACAGGCACAGGTGTTTATGATGAATCTATGAACACTGACGCCAAATGTAAATTGTCCCTTCATTTTAAAAGCATAAAATGTTAAATTCTTGATGGAAAAGTTAAGGTTCACTGCTTCTGGGGGAGAATCCCTTCACAGTTATTTGTTCTTCAGCTTTAATCCTAAACATCTCACGTTAGCCAGCCAGATTAGAAAGTGAGACAGACGAGGGGGGGACGCTTTCTTACACTCTGATTCAATCTTTTCCTTCCTGTCTTCCTGTGTTTTATGCTGAGGGGAACTGCTGACCATTTGTCTGTCTGGCTGTACAAACACAGGTGCCATGGTGACACCTCATGTTTGTCCCACTGTGAGCTGAGGATTTAAACAGATGTTTCAAAATTCTTTGGAATTGTTGAATTTTGTTCTCTTATAGAAACGCCATGAACAGAACTGAATGTGCATCCTCATATTGGAGACAGTATTATGAATGTCATGAGGAAATATACATACATACATACATATGTCTTCAACCACTTATCTGGGATCGGGTCACAGGGCAACAGCTCCAGCAGGGGACACCAAACTTCCCTTTTCCAGGACACATTAACCACCTCTGGCTGGGGGATCCCAGGGCGTTCCCAGGGCAGTGTGCTGATATAATCTCTCCACCTAGTCCTGGGTCTTCCCCGGGATCTCCTCTTAGCTGGACGTGCCTGGGTAAGGACGCCCAGGGGGCATCCTTACCCAGGATGGACCGAGCTTCTCACCTTATCTCTAAGGGAAACATCAGCCACCCTCTGTTGTGAAAGTGTAGGTACACGGACCCACAACAGGGGGCGCAATGAACGGACAATGGAAAAAGGTAAGAACAAGTTTTACTGTTGTGAAATTAGCACAACTGATACAATAATTCACAATTTGGAGGTGTAAGCCGAAATCTGCTGGTGTCTTGTGGGCAGGCCCGAAGGTAGGAGACGTCCGTCCTAGTCGAACCGGAACCACCCAGATTTCCTCTGCCACCGAAACCCAGAAGTACTGGAACCGCCAAGTCCCGAATTCCCAGGTGGCCACTGCCTTCGCTCGTCGGATCCGGTACTGCTGGCGGGAAAGAACACAAACACACAGGTTGGGATGCGACCGCACCCAGTAGATGAGAGGGGCAAGCCGCCTCCACCTCTTGTCACAATAAGCAGGAAGGTGAGTACTTATCCGATCACTCGGCTTTCGGTAGTCAGCTGTCCTGAAAGGTTTAACAAGTATTATAGGATTATACTTAAAGAAGCTGCAGAGAAGATTACCTTAGGCTCAAGGCGATATCTCGGCACTGAGGTGGAGACGCTGTCCTGCTGATATACCTCCGTCCTGAGTGCAGTCAGCTGTGTCCAGTAATGGGTGACAGCTGTCACCCTGGCAGCCTTCGTCGGCGGCAGCGCCCTCTGGTGCCTGGAGCCCGCACTCCAGGCAGGGCGCCCTCTGGTGGTGGTGGGCCAGCAGTACCTCCTCTTCAGCGGCCCACACAACACCCTCCTGAGGAAAGCCATTTCGGGCCGCTTGCACCCACAATCTAGTTCTTTCGGTCATGACCCAACCCTCATGACCATAGGAAAGATAGGAACGAAGATTGATCAGTAGACTGAGAGCTTCGGCTTTTGGCTCAATCTCCCTTTTCGTCACAACAGTACGGAGCAACAGAGCAAATGCAACACTGCCCCTGCTGCGCCGATTCTCCGGCCAATCTCATGCTCCATTGTCCCCTCACTCATGAACAAGAGCCCAGGGTACTTAAACTCCTTCACTTGGGGCAAGACATCATTCCCTACCCTGAGTAGGCAATCCATCGGTTTCCTGCTGATCACCATGACCTCAGATTTAGAGGTGCTGATCCTCATCCCACCCGCGTCACACTCGGCTGCGAACCAATCCAGTGAGTGTTGGAGGTCACAGGCCAATGAAGCCAACAGGACCACATCATCTGCAAAAAGCAGTGATGAGACCCTGAGCCCACCAAACTGAAAACCCTCCTCCCACGACTACGCCTCGATATCCTGTCTATGAATATCACAAACAGGATTGGTGGCAAGGCGCCAATTTCACGAGGAAATAGTGTGTCTATAAATGCACTAAAAGTTGCCTTTAAATTGAATTTTCTACTTATACTTCTACTTTTATATTCTACTTAATTATTTTCTACTTTGGGCAGCATAGTGGATTAGTGGTTAGCAATGTTGCCTCACAGCAAGAAGGTCATGGGATCGATTCCCACCTGTGACCTTTCTGTGTGGAGTTTGCATGTTCTCCCCACGTTAGGTTTCCTCCGGGTGCTCCGGTTTCCTCCCACATACAAAGACATGCAGGTGAGGTGACTTGGAAAACTTTATAACTACCCAGGTCTCCCTTGCAAAAGAGATCTTGATGTCAATGAGACTAACCTGGTTAAATAAATGTTAAGTTAAATTCAATTAAAACCAGTACTGAAACAATGGTTATTTTTCTATAGTGATGTTTATGAAGAGCTCCAGTCAGAATGGAAACGCACATGACCTTCATAAAAATCATTGGACAGATGAGGTTTGATATCAATGTTCACGTGTCTCCTGACCCATTGGTTATTACTACCTATGCCAAGGAGGTTAGGTGTCTGTTGGTTGGTTTATTTGTTCAATTGTGAGTAAGGTAGGGATAAGGATTAAAAACAGCAGCGATAATAACAATAATGATAATAATAATAATAATAACAATAATAGCATATATGTTGGGGTTAATATGGTTGAAGAGTCTGTTGTGCCAATTGAGATCTGTGCTTTAGTGAATGCAGGTCAAGTCAAGTCTGGAAGCGAATGCTGGTGCCAGTGATCATCACATACACCAAACTACAGAACCACCTTGGGTTTTGGACAGCAACCACCCAAGCAGACAAATGGTCCATCCCCATCTTCTGAAAGTAGCTATCTATCTGCCACAGCCAGGTGAAATGTGGGTGTAGCGTTGGCCTTTTCCTGTACCTGGGGTCCTCAACACTGAGGCACCTGCACACTGGATAGTGATCAGAGAAGCACACCACATGCTCAAAATGTCACGATATTTCCTCACAATACAAGTGGCTGATTTATAGAAACAAAGTAACCGTCTGTTTGACAATGCCAATGCAATAGTACTCAAGGATTGTTTTGGTTACATATTTAATATTGTGTTATAGCTGCAACATTTTGGCCATGTGGCATGTTTATATGGGTATGATCCCACACTCAAGTGCCTCAATGTTGAGGACAGCAAAAACTGGATAAGGCCAAGGGGACACCCATATTTCACCTGGCTGTGGCAGACAGATGGCTAATTTTGACAGGTGGGGACACAGTTCCTCAGTGTGGTGAATGTGGCAAGTTGGCCTTCAGCACACATTATTTCATGTGTTTTTTTTTTTCTTCAGTTTACAAAGAGGACCAATCAAAATTATATTAAATTAGATAATCTAATTATATTAAATATTATTGCCGGAAGCATATGTGACTGTGAATTAGTTAAAATATGCCATATATATGTTCAGGAAAAGTCCATCATTATAATGCCGTGAACCTATATATCTAGTACTGCACCAGAACAAAACCAGGTCAGGCCTCATGTGTCTCAAAAACCTTCGGGCAGTTTCATATTTTTGAAGAGACAGCAATAGCGTGAGTGATCTACTGATTTTGTTTTCAGAGGAACCAAAAACAGCGCTTCACTTTATGTTCCACAGATTCCAGCTAGTTTTGCCTACTTTCACAGATATCTAAAAATAGATCAAGGACTAAAGCAAGTCCAAATATGTACCTAATGAAGGAAACATGATGTCTTGATGACATTCAGATGACGGAGGACAACTCAGATTGTACAAAATGTCTAAACCCATCATAAAAGGGGTCTCTCAGACTGGGGACAAGGATACCCTTGAGAGGTACTGAGCTATTGCAGAGAAGGATCACCCTATTGGTGGAAAATTCCATTCGGACAATCTGTTTCACTTATACCATTAGGGGTTGAGGGACACTTTGGAGCCTATCCCAGCATAGACATGACTGAGATGTGATTTGTCCAGGCACAACACAAACAGTCAATTATTCACACAAAGTCATTTTAGTGTTTGAAGGGCAGATGTTTTCCTGAAACACCTGATCCTGGTGAAATGGGCCCTCGCCAGATCTCATTAACAGATCAGAAATTAAACGTAATTATTTTCCAGGACATAAACAACAGAAGTTATATAATCATAGCTTTCTTTCAACTGATGATGTGATACAGAAGTGACATTTTTCACCAACAACAATATGATACAATCAGTCCAAAAATATCTGGGGATGGCCTGCAGAAGAGTGGGCATTGCAGTGTCACAAAAATTTGCTTTGTTATTCTACACAAGTCAATATTCTTGGATAAAGAATCTGTTCAATAGATGTGGATACCAAGTTAAATCTGGGAGCACACTTTGGCGCTGCTCATCACTGCATCCACCACACCACGGAACTTCTTTCGGTTCTTGATGGCAACCGCCCAGGTGTTCGATCCCCACCTCTCAGAAATAATCATCTGTCAGGCAAAACATGGGCATGGCCTTGGTTGTCTCTACCAGCTGGGGTCCTCCACACTGAGGCACCTGCATCCTGGATCATACCCAGAGAAAAACACCACATGGCCAAAATGTTATAGCTGACATTCTCTCACCAAGCACGATGAGGAATCTATTCTCCAGAAGTGGAAACCACAGTAATAAAAAACATGAATTGTTAGAAATAAGTATACATATTAACTACTGGACTCTAATTTGTGGACACGTTTTAAGAATAAAACAATGAAAATAATGAATCAGTGTCTTTAAGTTGAGCTGATACAGTACCAATTAGAAATTAGGTCACTGACATTACTCAGTCACCCACTAAATAACTGCACATGCATATGTCACAGCAGGGGCGTAGGTTTGCATATGGACCATAGGGACAAGTCACAACCAATATTTTGGGATGGCAAAATAGTCCCTACCAATATTTAGAATTTTTTTTATATAACAAAATCATTCACTATTTTTTTGCGAACTCGATACTATAATTTTAGTCGTCACGTTTTGTGTTTTCGACGTGCCAGAGTGACAGGGTTACCCATGTTGCAATTTCATTAGCTCACGTTCTTCTCACATGGACGTAAACAAAGCGCATCTCGTGGCAGGCAGTGCTTAATTTGTAAAGTGGGAGGTCCCAGAGCGCAGAGGATGGGTGGCTCCGGTGCAGTGTTGCCAGATGTACGATAATTATCGTATTTGTACGATAGTTTTGCCCTCTGTACGATGTACGATCAATAAATGTACGATCAATAATGGGAAAAAATCCAATATGTACGATAATTTCAGTTGGTTGCCCAAACACGCATCTCTCTCTGACACCCAAGAATCATTTTGCAGGTGTTGCACTCAGGCGGCATCAAATGCTGGCTTTGGGCGACCGGGACAGTCATTTGAAAGCCCGCCCCCTCTCCATACAGAGTTCCCATCCAATCTCTGCCGTGACAGGAAGATTCCCCAACCAACATCTTTTTTTTTTTTTCAAAACTTTATTTCAACAAATGCAATAACAAACGAACAAAACACAAGAGCAAAGAGATATACAAGAAGAATAAAAAAAAGTTAAAGTTCCTTATGGAGGTGTCAACATTTTTTTCTGTGTTCAACAAAATCTGCACAAGTGGCCATGGCATCGGATGACGACAGCGACCTCGAGGTTGAATTCGACTCTTTCTAGTCTGGTAATTAACACGTTTGTGTCCCTTCACAGAAAAAAAAAAATCTTTCTAGTCTGGTAGTGCATTTGCGTTCTTTTTGTGCCATAGTTTCCCCATTACTATAATTACTGTTTAAAAATGTGACATAAAATTCTTTGTAAATTAAAAAAAAAAACACTAAAATAGCTACGTTGTATGCGTTTTGTTTGTGTACGATAATTTCTCCCAAAATACGATAATTTTGAGGTTTTGGTACGATAGTTTCATATTTCATATCTGGCAACACTGCTCCGGTGCAGAAAAACAAGAAGGGCGGGGGCTTGCGAACAATGCTGTGCGCCACACTTAAAATAAACTGCACACCCACACAAACACGCACGCACACCTTCACAAATGACACTAACACCCTGCCTTTTCCTCAAAAATTACTACATTTATGTTTGCTGTCTGTACTTTTCTGTCACTTTTGCGCTCTTTTTCATACTTTTCCCTCGTTTCAAAAGTCACCGAACGCACTTTACCGTAATATATGCAACATATAGCATACTGTTGGAAAGCACGGGTTCTTGGCTTGCTGTCAGTGTTGAAATTTTTCAGCGTGAGGGCTTACATGAGAACTTACGGTAATGAGAATCAGCGGCGCACTAGTGTGAAACTTCCATGTTTTTCCTCTGCACAGGCTTACGTTTACCGTAATACACCCTATATATCATTGTAAAGCCCTTTTTTTTGTTGGCAAATTAGGTTGCCAGATACCTACAACTGCATTATTGATGAAGAGAATAGATTATACATCTTGGTTGCAAAAACCTTTTTTTTTTGTTAGCTCCACAAGTATTTTTTTTGTTGCCTTGTTCTCTCAGGTGTAGGCCTATAGAATAGATTCGTGATTTTGGGTTTGTTATTTAAGCTATTTCTTTGTCTGCCTACACACTTAATAATGTAAATAAAGTGTTAAATTATTCAGCATTATGTCGTCATATGTTATGTATTATGCTGTACTTGTGCGTCTAATGGTATGAGTGGGTTAGGGGGTGGTGGTGGTGGTGGGCAGGGGGGTGGTATTGTCCCTACCAAAGCTGAGACCAAACCTACGCCCTTGTGTCACAGTCATTCAGCAGATGGCCTTTTATAATCATTTACAGTCTAAATAAAACAACCCTCATATAACACAATTTGAGGAAACAGAAAACAGAACAGGCTAAAAGGTATCATGATGAGGGTGGTGATGAGAAGGATGTTACAACCACATGAGGGTGACAGAATGACGGACACTGAGCAGATGTCAAAGATAGAAACTGAGTTTGTAACCGCAATGTCTAAAGATAGAGGATGTAACCTAACAGCTAACACACAGAGATATAGGAAGGAGAAACAGAGCACAATTTGGCAGAACTTGATTTTTCAAAAAAAATCCTGTCAGCTGTCATATTGCAGAGTGGCATTCTACTTTTTCCATGACATATCCCATTTGGTGCAGTCAGCCGAGGCCACTAATCCATGAGAACAACTTAAAAAGTCAACATTTCAAAACACAAAATGAAACCAACTCTTCAGAAAATAATCAGTAGTGAAACCCCCTAAACGCTACATAAGAGAAAAGCATGAAACACTACTTTGGAGAGATCTGTTTCATAGCTATTACCCTGCATAGCAATAGGGGAAGAAGCTAATGTATTGCCGTTTCCCAATCACTGTCAATGTCAGTTGGTTCCGGGCAGTTAGATGATTCCATCATCAATTACTGGATGATGGAATCATCCATCCATCACTGACATAAGCACCTTGATGCCACCTAGAACCGCCTTGGGTTGTGGATGGCAGCCAAGCCGCCTACACCTCTCTAAAGTAACCATCTATGTGCCACAGCTGGGTGAAACATGAGCATACCCTTGGTCCTCTCCAGCCGCTGGGTCCTCTGCACTGAAGCATCTGCATGCTGGATCATGCCCAAAGAAACAAGACTGTCAGGCACCTGAATTGTCAGGACCCAAAATGCAAACTCTCTGACTAGGTGTGGATGTTGAAGAAATCATGGTGTTTAATACAGGCTCTGGTTCGGTACACAGGTGATCAGTTAGCGAGGCAGAAGCACAAACAGGGTCAGGCAAAAACGCAGTCATGGGCAAGCAGGGTTCAATGGCACGAGCAGACAGACATCATGGGCAACGCAAAAGGCGCAGTCAAAAAACACAAAGCAGGGTCTGGATACACAGCGAATCAAAAACAGGACTAGAAACAGAGCTGGTAAGCGTGCAAAGACAACAAACGAGCAAGGGTGTGGTGGCTGGGTGGAGATTAAATAAGACTGGTGTTAACAAGGTGCACCTGAGGAACAATCAAGAAGGGGCGTGGCTAGTGAACGAAGATACTACATTGTGCAAGACAGTGAGGGAGGACAACACAAGGTGGAGACAAAGATTTGTGAACAGGTGTCAAGAGTGTGACTAAATGAAAACACAAAGCAGACAGAGTTAAAGTGAGAGACAGGGACACATAGCAGGTGCAGAGAGAACTTAATCAACTGGCTGTGAGAGATGAAGACAGGAATGCAGGTGCAAGATGTGGAGTGAAACAGAAATAAGTACAAAGCTACAACTGAATATAATATTACTGAACAGGAATCAGACATGAACATGAGAACTGGACTAAACATGAACTGGCGAGAGACTTAACAGGACAGAAAAGCAGACCGGAGATAAACTAGATAACACAGCTCACAGAATAATAAGAAATTAAACACCATGACAAAACTAAACTGGAACTGGCAGACAAACTCCTGACAAAGTGCAAACAGAAATGAGAACAGCGAAAATAGGCAAACGATAACTAAATGATAACCCATGAAAACACAGACTGATAGAATGGAACTGAGACATGGCTAAAGTATTAAAGTAACAAGGAAAGAAAGTGACAAAGCAAACAGAACTGAGAATAACCATAAGATGAAAATAATATAACTAGTGAATCAAAACACGAACCAAGTGACAAGAAAAACAAGACAGAATAAAACGATGAAAATAATTACTAATAAATCAAAGCCGCAGCAAACGGGAAACCATAAAAGGGGAAAAATAAGGGCTCAGCGCCCTGACCTGGCCCAATCGCTGACAAAGCCAAAATATTGACGCTGACATTCCCTCAAAATGCAACTGATTCTCCTCAACTGGATCTTCCCAAGTAACATCTAATTGTTGCCTAAGGTCACTGGTCTGTTATAATGTAACAGACACATTATAGTAAAGACACGTTACAGTAAAGAGCATCAGTCAGAGGGCGCACAACTCAAAGATAGCACTGAGCCTTTAGTTGTTTGTGAAACAGCTGAGATAGACTGTGACTGAAATGTGGTGGGAAGTCTGACAGAGCACCAGCAGAGCATCAGAGGAGATACTATACTGCCCAACAACAAGCAACTTGGCATCCAAGTCTTACCAAGAACAGAAGAAATTCATCTGAGATATCAAGAAGAGTTCTGTTGCCTTCCTAAATTTACCCAACTGGGAAAAGATGACGTTTCCTGACTTTTACCAAATGCTGAGAAGGATTCAGCTTCTCTGAACACAGCCAGAAAGAGCAGTTCAGAAAATCAGCTGATGTGTGTGGTTACTAGGCTAGTTACCGTAGATTATTAACTTCATAATAGTAAATTAAATTAGCAATTAATATCTTATTTAATGAGTAGGTAAAGAGCAAAATAAAGTAGACCTGCCAGCAGGTACACATGGGGTTCAAGCCCTGTATGTGGACCACCTCCTGAGCCCCCGCAAGGCCCATGTGACTCGTAAAGTTGCAGCTGTTGGGATGTGGGTGACGGCGCTGTTACACCACCTTTGTCGCCCAAAAGACTAACTTTAACTAAGAAGTCAATACGTTTTCTTTAAGTCCACAAACAAGCAAACAATGGAACGCCTTCTGGCCTTCTCCACACTTCATCATCACTCTCAGAGCAGATATGGCATCTGCAGTGCTCAGATCTGTGTGTGATTGAAAACTATTCATATCAAAACTTAGAAAATTCTTCCTTCAACTTTGATGGTCTTTGCCGTATACATTGTTGAGATATGAATTTTATGCTTTTCTATTCACATAATTTCAGATTATTACTTTCCCCTTTATGGCACCAATTGCTGACTGAATGCTACAAAATTTGGCAGGCCGGGTTTTGTTAATTTTTCTGACATTGGACCATGTTTTCTGTTTATTGGACTTACTTTTTGAAGATAAGCAAGCCTTCCTGTTGTGACTGCTATCCGCAGTGGCTTTTCTTGTACAACCCCAATTCCAATAAAGTTGGGACTTTGTGTGAAATGTAAATAAAAACAGAATACAATGATCTGCAAATCCTTTTCAACCAATATTCAATTGAATACACTACAAAGACAAGATATTTAATGCTCAAACCCATAGACGTTTTTGTGCAAATATTTGCTCATTTTGAAATGGATGCCTGCAACACATTTCAAAAAAACTGGGACAGAGGCAACAAAAGAAATTGATGAATGCTCAAAGAACACCATTTTGGAACATTCCACAGGTAAACAGGTTAATTGGAAACAGATGAGTGTCATGATTGGGTATAAAAGGAACATCCTCAAAAGGCTCAACCATTCGAAAGCAAAGATGGGGCGAGAATCACCACTTTGTGAACAACTGCATGAAAAAATAGTCCAACAGTTTAAGAACAATGTTTCTCAACATTCAATTGCAAGAAATTTAGGGATTCCATCAGCTACAGTCCATAATATAATCAGAAGATTCAGAGAATCTGGAGAACTTTCTACACATAAGCGGCAAGGCCGAGAACCAACATTAAATGCCCGTGACCTTCAATCCCTCAGGTGGCAATGCATTAAAAACCGACATCATTGTGTAAAGGATCTTAGCGCGTGGGCTCAGGAACACTTCAGAAAACCATTGTCAGTTAACACAGTTCGTCGCTACATCTACAAGTGCAAGTTAAAACTCTACCATGCAAAACGAAAGCCATATATCAACAACATCCAAAAATGCCGCCGCCTTCTCTGGGCCCGAGCTCATTTGAAATGGACAGACGCAAAGTAGAAAAGTGTGCTGTGGTCTGATGAGTCCACATTTCAAATTGTTTTTGGAAATCATGGACGTCGTGTCCTCCGGACAAAAGAGGAAAAAAGACCATCCAGATTGTTACCAGCGCAAAGTTCAAAAGCCACCATCTGTGATGGTATGGGGGTGTGTTATTCCCCATGGCAACTTACACATCTGTGATGGCACCATCAATGCTGAAAGGTACAGCCATACATCCATGCTTTGTCATGACTCGGATGGACAACTGTAATGTGTTCACTGTTTGCCAGTTCAATACCGTATTGATTTTAAAATTTTATTGTTTGTTTTTAAATGTCTCAATGATCTTGCCCCACGTTATCTGTCTGACCTGCTCATGTCTTATTCTCCATCACGTTCTTTCAGGTCACGAGATCAAGCTCTGCTTGCAGTTCCTCAGACCAGTGGTGGGCACAGTTCCGCTAGCTGATAATTATAAATAACAAAATTTTGGTCCGATAAATCTGTTTTTGCAGGCATGGTGAACAAAGCTTAACAGTTACAAACATTTATGAAGTCCGAAATCAAAGATTTGAGTACCTACCTGTTAAATGCTTTGTAGTAGATGCACAGCTGTATTCTCTGCAAACAGAGGAAAGCTGGTTCCAAGAGAAACTGCTCTATCCTCTGCAGACAAAGGAGAACTGGTCACAGAAAAGAAAAGCTCATTTCTTTTGACCCCAAACGGATGTGCTGGCAATATCACCCAAGCCATCCAGAGGCATTCAGTTTTAACTTATGGTTAAAATTTTAACCAAACTAATTTCGGACTAGTTATTTAAATTAACGTCACGTCTGACGTTTTATAACGTGAAAATATCAGATATATGTTTTAGTTTTAAAGTAATGCACTAATTTTGAAGGTTTTAGTGTGGACATTGTGTCTCCACAAAGTGCATTATGGGTTGGCTCTCACTGCGGTATTGTATCACTTCCTGTTCCGGAGCACAGCGGTGTTTTTCTGTATCTGTTAGCTGTTTAATCTGCGCAGTTAGATTGATCTAGTTATCTAGATTACGATTTGTTTCCCAGTGTAATCTTCACGTGCCTTAACTAAAGCACTCCTTCTGCTGAATCACCTCTAAATTATTTACACATTATTCACTTTGCGTGTTTTTAAGAATCCGCTATCTTAGCGCAGCTACTAGCTCATAGCCGATTTAGCATGGCGGCTTCTCCTGTCTCTCCTGCACTTTTCTGCTCTGGGTGTGAAATGTTTAGTTATTCCTCGGCCTCCTTTAGCAGTAACGGTACTTGTAATAAGTGTAGCTTATTCGTAGCTTTGGAGGCTAGGCTGGGCGAATTGGAGACTCGGCTCCGCACCGTGGAAAATTCTACAGCTAGCCAGGCCCCTGTAGTCGGTGCGGACCAAGGTAGCTTAGCCGCCGTTAGTTCCCCTCTGGCAGATCCCGAGCAGCCGGGAAAGCAGGCCGACTGGGTGACTGTGAGGAGGAAGCGTAGTTCTAAACAGAAGCCCCGTGTACACCGCCAACCCGTTCACATTTCTAACCGTTTTTCCACACTCGGCGACACACCAGCCGAGGATCAAACTCTGGTTATTGGTGACTCTGTTTTGAGAAATGTGAAGTTAGCGACACCAGCAACCATAGTCAATTGTCTTCCGGGGGGCCAGAGCAGGTGACATTGAAGGAAATTTGAAACTGCTGGCTAAGGCTAAGCGTAAATTTGGTAAGATTGTAATTCACGTCGGCAGTAATGACACCCGGTTACGCCAATCGGAGGTCACTAAAATTAACATTGAATCGGTGTGTAACTTTGCAAAAACAATGTCGGACTCTGTAGTTTTCTCTGGGCCCCTCCCCAATCGGACCGGAAGTGACATGTTTAGCCACATGTTCTCCTTGAATTGCTGGCTGTCTGAGTGGTGTCCAAAAAATGAGGTGGGCTTCATAGATAATTGGCAAAGCTTCTGGGGAAAACCTGGTCTTGTTAGGAGAGACGGCATCCATCCCACTTTGGATGGAGCAGCTCTCATTTCTAGAAATCTGGCCAATTTTCTTAAATCCTCCAAACCGTGACTATCCAGGGTTGGGACCAGGAAGCAGAGTTGTAGTCTTACACACCTCTCTGCAGCTTCTCTCCCCGTGCCATCCCCTCATTACCCCATCCCCGTAGAGACGGTGTCTGCTCCCAGACCACCAATAACCAGCAAAAATCTATTTGAGCATAAAAATTCAAAAAGAAAAAAATAATATAGCACCTTCAACTGCACCACAGACTAAAACAGTTAAATGTGGTCTATTAAACATTAGGTCTCTCTCTTCTAAGTCCCTGTTGGTAAATGATATAATAATTGATCAACATATTGATTTATTCTGCCTTACAGAAACCTGGTTACAGCAGGATGAATATGTTAGTTTAAATGAGTCAACACCCCCGAGTCACACTAACTGTCAGAATGCTCGTAGCACAGGCCGGGGCGGAGGATTAGCAGCAATCTTCCATTCCAGCTTATTAATTAATCAAAAACCCAGTCACAGCTTTAATTCATTTGAAAGCTTGACTCTTAGTCTTGTCCATCCAAATTGGAAGTCCCAAAAACCAGTTTTATTTGTTATTATCTATCGTCCACCTGGTCGTTACTGTGAGTTTCTCTGTGAATTTTCAGACCTTTTGTCTGACTTAGTGCTTAGCTCAGATAAGATAATTATAGTGGGCGATTTTAACATCCACACAGATCCTGAGAATGACAGCCTCAACACTGCATTTAATCTATTATTAGACTCTACTGGCTTTGCTCAAAATGTAAATGAGTCCACCCACCACTTTAATATCTTAGATCTTGTTCTGACTTATGGTATGGAAATAGAAGACTTAACAGTATTCCCTGAAAACTCCCTTCTGTCTGATCATTTCTTAATAACATTTACATTTACTCTGATGGACTACCCAGCAGTGGGGAATAAGTTTCATTACACTAGAAGTCTTTCAGAAAGCGATGTAACTAGGTTTAAGGATATGATTCCTTCTTTATGTTCTCTAATGCCATATAACAACACAGTGCAGAGTAGCTACCTAAACTCTGTAAGTGAGATAGAGTATCTCGTCAATAGTTTTACATCCTCATTGAAGACAACTTTGGATGCTGTAGCTCCTCTGAAAAAGAGAGATTTAAATCAGAAGTGCCTGACTCCGTGGTATAACTCACAAACTCGTAGCTTAAAGCAGATAACCCGTAAGTTGGAGAGGAAATGGCGTCTCACTAATTTAGAAGATCTTCACTTAGCCTGGAAAAAGAGTCTGTTGCTCTATAAAAAGCCCTCCGTAAAGCTAGGACATCTTTCTACTCATCACTAATTGAAAAAAATAAAAACAACCCCAGGTTTCTTTTCAGCACTGTAGCCAGGCTGACAAAGAGTCAGAGCTCTACTGAGCTGAGTATTCCATTAACTTTAACTAGTAATGACTTCATGACTTTCTTTGCTAACAAAATTTTAACTATTAGAGAAAAAATTACTCATAACCATCCCAAAGACATATCGTTATCTTTGGCTGCTTTCAGTGATGCCGGTATTTGGTTAGACTCTTTCTCTCTGATTGTTCTGAGTTATTTTCATTAGTTACTTCATCCAAACCATCAACATGTTTATTAGACCCCATTCCTACCAGGCTGCTCAAGGAAGCCCTACCATTATTTAATGCTTCGATCTTAAATATGATCAATCTATCTTTGTTAGTTGGCTATGTACCACAGGCTTTTAAGGTGGCAGTAATTAAACCATTACTTAAAAAGCCATCACTTGACCCAGCTATCTTAGCTAATTATAGGCCAATCTCCAACCTTCCTTTTCTCTCAAAAATTCTTGAAAGGGTAGTTGTAAAACAGCTAACTGATCATCTGCAGAGGAATGGTCTATTTGAAGAGTTTCAGTCAGGTTTTAGAATTCATCATAGTACAGAAACAGCATTAGTGAAGGTTACAAATGATCTTCTTATGGCCTCGGACAGTGGACTCATCTCTGTGCTTGTTCTGTTAGACCTCAGTGCTGCTTTTGATTCTGTTGACCATAAAATTTTATTACAGAGATTAGAGCATGCCATAGGTATTAAAGGCACTGCGCAACGGTGGTTTGAATCATATTTGTCTAATAGATTACAATTTGTTCATGTAAATGGGGAATCTTCTTCACAGACTAAAGTTAATTATGGAGTTCCACAAGGTTCTGTGCTAGGACCAATTTTATTCACTTTATACATGCTTCCCTTAGGCAGTATTATTAGACGGTATTGCTTAAATTTTCATTGTTACGCAGATGATACCCAGCTTTATCTATCCATGAAGCCAGAGGACACACACCAATTAGCTAAACTGCAGGATTGTCTTACAGACATAAAGACATGGATGACCTCTAATTTCCTGCTTTTAAACTCAGATAAAACTGAAGTTATTGTACTTGGCCCCACAAATCTTAGAAACATGGTGTCTAACCAGATCCTTACTCTGGATGGCATTACCCTGACCTCTAGTAATACTGTGAGAAATCTTGGAGTCATTTTTGATCAGGATATGTCATTCAAAGCGCATATTAAACAAATATGTAGGACTGCTTTTTTGCATTTACGCAATATCTCTAAAATTAGAAAGGTCTTGTCTCAGAGTGATGCTGAAAAACTAATTCATGCATTTATTTCCTCTAGGCTGGACTATTGTAATTCATTATTATCAGGTTGTCCTAAAAGTTCCCTAAAAAGCCTTCAGTTAATTCAAAATGCTGCAGCTAGAGTACTAACAGGGATTAGAAGGAGAGAGCATATCTCACCCATATTGGCCTCTCTTCATTGGCTTCCTGTTAATTCTAGAATAGAATTTAAAAGTAAGAATTTTCTTCTTACTTATAAGGTTTTGAATAATCAGGTCCCTTCTTATCTTAGGGACCTCATAGTACCACATCACCCCAATAGAGCGCTTCGCTCTCAGACTGCAGGCTTACTTGTAGTTCCTAGGGTTTGTAAGAGTAGAATGGGAGGCAGAGCCTTCAGCTTTCAGGCTCCTCTCCTGTGGAACCAGCTCCCAATTCAGATCAGGGAGACAGACACCCTCTCTACTTTTAAGATTAGGCTTAAAATTTTCCTTTTTGCTAAAGCTTATAGTTAGGGCTGGATCAGGTGACCCTGAACCATCCCTTAGTTATGCTGCTATAGACGTAGACTGCTGGGGGGTTCCCATGATGCACTGTTTCTTTCTCTTTTTGCTCTGTATGCACCACTCTGCATTTAATCATTAGTGATCGATCTCTGCTCCCCTCCACAGCATGTCTTTTTCCTGGTTCTCTCCCTCAGCCCCAACCAGTCCCAGCAGAAGACTGCCCCTCCCTGAGCCTGGTTCTGCTGGAGGTTTCTTCCTGTTAAAAGGGAGTTTTTCTTTCCCACTGTAGCCAAGTGCTTGCTCACAGGGGGTCGTTTTGACCGTTGGGGTTTTACATAATTATTGTATGGCCTTGCCTTACAATATAAGGCGCCTTGGGGCAACTGTTTGTTGTGATTTGGCACTATATAAAAAAAAATTGATTGATTGATTGATTGAACCTTAATACATTCACGACAGAAGAAATGCATTTGCGACGCTCTGATCAGGCTCCACACGGACAACAGTATTAAACCCTTTGTATATTGTGCCTAAAACTCTCGTGAATATATTCTGTGGGTTTATAGACATTGTTATTGGGTTTGTTTTATGTAAAAATCCCAGAAGGAGCTCGGGTTGCTTCTCCATTATTTTCAATTGGAATCATTGTGAGCTGCAACGCTTCATGTTCTTTAATGTCTTGCTTTTGTCAAACACTGACTGTCCTCTTTGTTCCAGAATAATATATATAAGATGTCTGAAATTCGGTTTGCGTTAATTAAATTCCATGCATCTTAAATGTAGCAGACATGGACGGATTATTTATAAATGATCCGTATGATCCGTATGAAAACTGCAAGTTTTCAGGGTCTCTACTGCCATCTACTGGCCAGTAGTGTTCATGGCAGTATTCGCCCTAAGTACTAAGCATCTGGGCACCAGTAGATGGCGGTGTTCTATTTATTTTGTCCCCGGTTATATCAGATGGTTGTCAAATCAACTTTTTGGCTTAGCAAATGTGTGTTTTTTTTAAAAAAATACAAATACGAAAATGGCATATTTGACCAGAACACAACACACACACACCTCACATTAACGTGTTGGTTTTTACAGAGAATGAATGACTCAACCAATCAGTGATAGCGGAGGCTCATTTACCCATAATCCCTTTGGCATCTGTCTGTGTTTGTTACAAAACTTCAGAATTAGTGCATTATCTAAAATTAAAAGATATATTTTACATTTTAACTTTGTGCAAATGACAGATCTGACATTAATGGAGTTATTCTATCTGTATTTATTTTATTTACACTTCAGAACCATAAGTCAGCACTGTTTTATTTTCCAAGACCTCCGCCTCACGGTGACACTGCTCTTGCGTAGAGAGTTGAGCTTTGCAGCTCCTCTCAGCTGCTTCACTGCTACAAGCTATGTAGTTAACAGGAGCTTCCAACAGTGGGCAGGGTGCACAAAGATGGGTGCTCAAAGTGCTGACTCATTGTTTGGGTCTGTGGTCGCCTTTGACGCTACCAGAAGTGATTCAGCTTGTTAGCTGCAAGTGTACCGAAGACAATACTGAAAGTTATCGGTTAGCTATAGCTTCCGATAATTTTTTGGGTGGTTTATCGGTTTAGCTTCATAAAAGATAACTTTTCAGTTAGCTGATTATCTGTTATCGAAGTTACCTTTTTGGTTAGCTGTGCCCATGACTGCCTCAGACCAAGCTCAAACTTAGAGGTGATTGAGCATTTTCTGTTGTTGGTCCCAGATTGTGGAATGACCTGCCTCTCTGTATCAGGCAGGTGGATTCACTTCGAGTCTCGCTGTAAATCATATTTGTTTTCTTTGGCTTTTGACTAGAGAGTTGATGATTTTACTGTTCTAAAGACTTATATTGTTGCCACTTTTGTCTACTATGTATCTATTTTTTGTCTACTATGTATTTTATTTATTTATGTCTGTTGTACAGCACTTTGGGGTAGGTGATGATCTAGTGGTTAAGGTGTTGGGCTTGAGACCAGAAGATCCTTGGTTCAAATCCACGCCTGACTAGAAAATCACTAAGGGCCCTTAGTGAGGTCTTTAATCCCCTATTGCTCCCGGTGTGTAGTGAGCGCATTGTATGGCAGCACCCTGACATCGGGGGTGAATGTGAGGCATAATTGTAAAGCGCTTTGAGCGTCTGATGCAAATGGAAAAGCACTACATAAACGCAGTCCATTTTATTTCACTTTGGTCAACCTTGTTGTTTTTAAATGTGCTCTACAAATAAATTGGATTGGATCCAGATTTTGGAGCAACACATCATGCCATGCAGGCAACGTCTTTTTCAGGGATGTCCCTGCTTATTTCAGCAAGACAATGCCAAGCCACATTCTGCCCAGCTTTTTTGAAACGTGTTGCAGGCATCCGTTTCAAAATGAGCAAATATTTGCACAAAAACAACAAAGTTTATCAGTTTGAACATTAAATATCTTGTCTTTGTGGTGTATTCAATTGAATATAGGTTGAAGAGGATTTGCAAATCATTCTATTTGGTTTGATTTACATTTTACACAACGTCCCAACTTCACTGGAATTGGGGTTGTATAACTTCAGTAGCCGTTGAGTTATCAAGCTTATCTTAATAACATAAATCTTTGAGTGTCCATTGAATGTATGTGCAACTCTTGGTGCAGATAAGACTCATGATCAAGGCTGAGGTTGAAAAAGGGAAAGTTTTACATTTGTTGCAATTTTGCAACAAAATTAAAAAGTAGAAATGGGCGTAGCCCATTGTGGAACATTCAATACACATAAAATGATGTGGACATGCATGTATTTTGATTGACACTTTGAATGCTGACTTAATTTTGCAATGCACATGTAACCCAGTTTATATTTATACCCGTTTCGTGTTGAGTGAACTACATTTCCCATGAGTCTTTGCGATCCTATCCGGAAGTCCGGTGCGCTCTAGTGAATAAATCCGCAGTAGTAGCCGCCGGCCGGCTAGGTGCGTGGGGAATACTGGAACGCTGAGAAGCTACAGGTGTCTATGTGTGGAACCGCTACCATCACCCCTTTGATGTTTTTTATGAATGGGATCGGCCAGGTATCACTGAGGGAGTGTAGCTGCCAGAAAAAAAGCCAGTTGTACAGGGCCTGTGTGTGCGCCCTCCACTGTGAGACCACTGGAACTAAGGGTGCGGTAGGAGGCCTTGTGGCCATTTTTTCCTCCTCCTCTGTTGTGCTGTTGCGCGTTCCCACCACCTCCAACGCGCTGGACTACGGCGGGCCTTTGGGTCCCGGTTCAATTTAGTGTTGAGGAGAACACTCTCCCCAACCATGGACTTTTTAGTAGTGGATTTCTAAGGGCAGAGTGTCAGAGTATATTGCTCATTTCTTCATGAACTTTTAATCTGAACTTTAGACCTGAGGCCATTTATTTTGAAGTGCACTATTCTGTAAGTATTGTAGATGTAAACATCCTACTGTAAATATCCCCAACCACTAAAAGATATTTGGGTTGCACCGCACATTGTTGTGTTTATTTGAACACTGTTTTAGTATTTTCCTCCTGAGAGACGAACTAATATACAATTGTACTTGCATATGAATATAATCACATACACTTTATTTAAATCTAAAGCCTTGCAATTGTTACACACATTTCAGGCCAGAATGCATTTTTCTTTATAATAGTGCCATGTGTAGGTGAATAAATGTAATTCTTTGGATGTGAGTAACATCAACAGATCTTTATCGTCCCTAAAATTTTCAGGTTGTTAAGCTGTATGGTGTGAGCCACGCCCCCTTTCATATGATAAGCCTTATTTTGAAAAATTAAAAAAAAAAAAAATAGCAAACTTGGACCAAGCATGAAAAGAAATTACACACTTCATTTCTACATGAATGATGAAGTTTCTCTCAGCTTTGGTAGTATTTTACATAATACATGGAAAGATATTAATTTTAATGATTATTCATATTTTGAAAAATATAGAGTGACAGGCTTCAAAATAGACAATAGGTATCAGTGTATGAAAGTCTGTTCTTTATTCACTGAAGATGTATAAAAAGTTTCAGCTCTGTAGGACAAACGGGTAATTTTTGGTGAATTTTTGAAATTTTTAAGGCGGAGGTACTTGAGTATCATTTGCATAATGAGGCACACCCACTTGATGCAATTATCACCAAATTGTAGGGTTCAACTCAAACATGATCTCCGATCATACCATGCAAATTTCGTGCAATTTGGTGCACATTTTTTCAGATTATTCTTTTTGCATTTATAGTGCCCTCTATTGACAAAAAAAAAAAAAAATCAAAAACAGAACAAAAAACCACAGGGTTCCCAGCCTTGCTGGGATTGGTAACAGTGTTGCAGCCCATTCGGGCTTGAACCCCTAAATATGTACAGCACAGAGTCGACGCCCTACCCAGTTCCACTGCCCAGCACAGTGTTCTATTGTAGACGTCATGATTTTCCAATGAAGTAAACATTTGCAGCTGGATCTAGCCAGTTGTATTGTTTTGGTTAGTATGATAGCTATAATTTGTGTTTTGATCATTGACAAACTTGCTGTTCATGCCAAACCAGTTATTATCCATCAATAAATTATAGCAGTGGAGATGAAGAAACTAATCATTAGTAATTAACGTCAAAGTTCCATGATGAAAATAATGTCTGGCTAGGGAAAAAAAAAAAAAAAAAATGCCCGTGTGTTTGTGTTTTAATATGCTGCATCAGCCTAAGGTGACGAAGTTATAAGCCTTCAGGCTATTTGCTGTGTTTGACTGTTTAAAGATAAAGCACAAGCTTTAGAAAAGATACTAGTTTAAACTGTCTTTGTATTCAACTGAAGGTGATTTACAACCTTTTGCCTTGTTTTTAGCCTCCAAACAAAGTTCTCAAAGCTTGTTAGGCTAATTTTCCCCTTAGTAATGTTTCTAGGCTTCTTGGTGATTGGAGTCTGAGGAAAATCCATTGTGTAGTAAATCCATTCTGAGGTCGAGCTGCAAGCGGCAGATTTACACAAGTGGGCGTGGGACCAAGATTAATGCATACTCAAGTCAAAACACAATGGAGCAATATTTTTGTTGCAACTCTGAATTATTTACAACATCATAATAGCTCCACCAGAAAGGCAATGAAATACATATTTCTCAACTACAGGTCACGTCTCGGTCCATGCAATGGTACTATTACAGACCCTGTGTACCTGGTACCATAAGATGCTGTAATTGCTATGTTGGAGGGGTAGAAAGGCTGGTTAGTGCAATGTATAACTTGCAAATTCTGTACGTCAATAATCTGTTATTTTGGAACCTTCTGCTTGAACACATGGGTTCATTTTAGTATAAGGTTTACCAGTTGACATGGACAACAGAAGGATATTTCCTTCTAGAGAATTGCATGAGACCCAGAAAGATGAGCTAAATGAATGGCAAGGACAGAGTAGGGGACAAGACATTTAACACAGATTTCTCAAATGGTATGTTGTTCTCTTAGTTTTGCTAACAGTATGAGATACGTAATTTGTTAAGACTAGAAATGTGGCATGTCTTTTTTTTTTTTTTTAACACCTCAGACAAGTCTGCAGAATTGGGCACCGCAGTCTAGTTTGAGGGCGGGCACTAAAGGGGTAAAATCTGATGCATATGATGTAATTTCTCTACTTCCGGGGGAAATACCACAGCATTTTTGGGCAAATTACACGCAAATAAAAAGTTATGATGCGGTGGAAAATGTGTTGCGGTTTGTTTATGACCCAGAGCACAAACATGTCGAGGCGGTTAGCTGTGTAGGCTAACACTTACCGACACGGTTCCACTGGGAACCGAAAAAAAAAAAAAAAAAAGTTTCGCAATGGCTTTGGTGATTGCAGCCAAAAACAAAACAGTACACCACTTATCCGTGTGAACTTGTGCTGTGTATATATTACACAACCGTAAATAATCAAATCCCACGATGTCACATGGGGTTCAAACAAGACTGCGCTGCCCTATTCCTCTGTATATGTGTGTGTGTCTGTTTGTATGCTCCTTTCTATATAGACAAGTGGCACAAGTCCTTATCATAAAAGGGGGATGGAATACCCACCATATTGAATTTTGGTCACGCAGGGGATTGTGGGAAATGTGTGCCTGGTCCAGATGCACAGACATGGTCAGAAAGTAAACAAAAGGCTCAGAATGCTGGGCATGACTTGTTACATCCCTGGATGCTTCAATAACCATCTCAGGGATAAACATGTGAACTTCTATGTTTTTCCTAAGAATGCAATGCTTAGAAACAAGAGGATTCACAACATTGGGAGGGCTGGAAATAAGTGAGTTTAGTAAGTTCAAGCAGACATCAACCCATCAAGTCTGCAGCAGCCAGAAAACTTACATGGTAGACACAAATGGTTTTTCCACTCAAACCACTTCCATTACTGTAAAACCACCAGTATTGTAGTTTTGACGACTTGCAACAAAATCACAGCCAACATTTAACTTAGTCACGTAGTAAATCCCTCCCAAAATCTTCCGCTTCTTCGCCCAGAGTAGCTTTTTCCTGCTGCATTTTAGTGCAGATTCAACTCTCTTTCTTTCCCTGGAGGTTCGGAGTCCCAGCCACAGAGAAATGCATGTGCTTAGCTCAGCACAGAGACGATGCAGTGCACACTTACTGATCTGAGTGAGCTCAAAGATGTGTAGCTAAGATTATCTCCATTACAACAGTTTTTGTTTCCCCAGTGGAAAAAGGCCAAATATTAAGCATTTTATAAACATTTGATATATAACCTCTACGTAAAATTTACCTCTTCACTCACAGGGTAATACGTTAGCTGGAACTTACTCCTCTATCAGAGCCTTTTTTCTTGACTTTTAAACTTGCAATTCTGCACTTTAACCAGTTTTTTTTTTTTTTTTTTTTTTTTTTCTTTAGTTCTGCTACTGTTGCTGCCTCGACTAGTGAGTTAGTAACAGCTCCAGGTGCATGTTCTCGGTCCAAAATTGATTTAAAAGTACTGCATGCCTCTTTGCTTACATCCATAGATACCAGCTGTAGGCATACAGTCTATCCCATGATACACTGCAGGAAGGCTACTTGAATGCATGCATGCGCACTGACACATGCAATCCCCGTAATAACGTCCCCTTAAATGATCATTTCTTCTTTCTTTACACCATTTACGAAGCTTGTTTAGTGCATTTATGTTGGAATCAATGTCATTTCGTACTGGTACTTGTGAATGAGCAGCTCTTTCATGAGTAGCACAGCAGCGCATCTGGTTCTGTTCCCTGTTCTGGTTCAGTTTTGCCATTTAAACCAGGTGCATTTACCCTGTGGTTATTTCAAACCAGGCTTAATTAATGTCAAGTTACTTTTGGACGTTTTTAGAAATTAACACATGCACTGGAGTTCAGGAACTCCATGGGTTCATGTCTGGTCAGCTCCAGTCTTTGTGTTATTTACTCAACAGTCACCATGATACAGTTATACCAGGCATTTTTACATTACCATTGTGTAGTTTGAGGAAGGAAAGGTAGTTAATTAAATCACTGGTTCCAACCTTTTTCTTTGGAACCCCCCTACTTGTAGATAAGAAAGGCTGAGTGCACCCCCTTCTCTCCCGCCCCACAAAAAAGATCATTCTCTTCTCTTTGAATCACCCAAATAAAATGAGCTTTTTACTTAGTTTTGATTGTCATAGAAAAGGGAGCTGACTCAAAAGGCGAAGCTCTCGATCTACATGTCAATCTTCGTTCCTACTCTCACCTATGGTCATGAGGGTTGGGTCATGACCGAAAGAACTAGATCGCTAGATGGCTAAACTGGGCTTCCTCAGGAGGGTAGCTTAGCGATAGGGTGAGAAGTTCGGTCATCCGTGGGAGCTCAATAGTAGAGTTGCTGCTCCTTCGCGTTGAAAGGAGCCAGCTGAGGTGGCTCGGGTATCTGATAAGGATACCTCCTGGGCGCCTCCCTAGGGAGATGTTCCAGGCACGTCCATCTGGGAGGAGACCCTGGGGAAGACCCGGGACTAGGTGGAGAGATCATATCTCCACACTGGCCTGGAAGGCCTCGGGATCCCCCAGTCAGAGGTGGTCAATATGGCACGGTAAAGGGAAGTCTGGGGTCCTCTGCTGGAGCTGTTGCCCCGGCAACCCGAACCCGGAAAAGCGGTTGAAGATGAGTGAGTGATGAGAGTGACTGTCATATGTGTAATTATGACTTTATTTAATAGTTGAACATTTAATAATGTTAACCTCAGGCACCCCGTGTGATCTTAGGTGCTCCCCTACCGGAGACTCAGACCCCAGGTTGGGAACCAAGATGATAAATTATCCACGCAGACTGAATGGATCCTGCACCCCAAAAACCAAACATTTTGCCACATATATCGATCCGTAACTTCACCGTCTAAGTGTTCAAACTATTTAGAGATGACCACATTTGTGCCTGTGCTTTGCATGCACATTATAAAAAGCATATTCGTGCACTACGGGAATGAATCCAGTGTCTCTTTAGTGACGTCATCACTGAAGTTGCATGACCAGACTGCACGTCATTACTCCACGGGGTCTCTAAAGGTACCAGCAACGACTGTCACCATAATCACTGACACCCGTGCTTCACAGCATCAGGTGCTCGCTTCAACTGGAGCCTGTCGCTGTGAAAACTGAACATCGCAACCATTTCAGGCCTGCGAGCACTCTCCATATTTTCTTACACAACCATCTCTGGAACAACAAATTATACAGTACATGTTAGGCACTGAAAATAAAATACTCCTGAGCCACAATTGCACACCAACCATGAACAGGCCTGTTCAGATTGTTGAGTAAGTCCAGTTCTCCAAAAACAGAATATGGAAGGGAATCAAATACAATATGTTGTGAAATACACAGTGGACTAAGCACCAGTGTTATTTTGTTTTAAATATTTTCATTGCAGGAGTGAAAATCATGATGCTGTTAAGCAGACAATGATACCTTTTTTCCCCATTTGTGGGCATTTGACACCTTTATTTAACCTTCAAACAACCCAGCTTTTATAGCAACTAAAATGAGTCATTTATACGTTTTACTTTTACAATTCAATTTGTTGATAAATTAATTGGCTGAATTTATTTACTTTTTACTGGCTCTATTTGTGAATCATACTGCTTTCTTTATCTATGATAAATATTCTGAAATATTATAATTAATTATTGATTTTATATGATAAATCAAAGTCTCTTAAAAAACAACAGTCATAAATGACCCCACATAAATTTCTGTTATCCATGACACACCAATGAGACAATGCCTGTAAAAATAAACACACAAACAAACAATCAAACAAATAAATAAACAATTTATAATAATAATAACAATTAATAATAATAATTGACCCCATTCGGACACTTGAAGGTTAAAGCCACAGTGTGTAAGGTTTAGTATCACTGCGTAAAGAGGCCGCAGAGTGCTTTAAGTAACAATGTTTTGGTGTAATGGCCAATTACTTTCACTGTTACAGGTGCCCATACATTTCGTAGGGTGGCCTTCCTCTGATCTTAGTGACATAAAGTTTGGGGTTCCACAGGAATCCGTTTTAGGCACCCTGCTTTTTTCCCCTTTATGTAGCACCCCTTGGGAATATACTGCGGTGTTCTGGGATTGCCTTTCATTGTTATGCTGATGACACCCAATTGTACATGCCGATAAGTGCTGGTAATCTCATTCACATAAAATCTTTGGAAGATTGCCTTGCATCAGTGAGAAGTTGGATGTCTAGTAACTTCCTACTTTTAAATTCTGATAAGACTGAAGTGATGGTTCTTGGTCCAGTGAGGTATCAGCATCAATTTGATCAGCTAGCACTCAGCTAGCTGATCATTAGTGTGTTATACATCATACGGATATAGAGAGAAATCTTGGGGAAATTTTCAATCCTACGTTGTCTTTTCACCACCACATTGGAGACATTACTAGGACTGCTTTCTTCCATTTGCGAAATATAGCGACGATTCATCCCATCCTGTCTATGGCTGATGCTGAGACTTTGATTCATGCATTTGTCTGTTCTAGATTAGACTATTGTAATGCTCTATTTTCTGGTTTACTGCAGTCAAGTATTGGGGGTCTTCAACTGCTTCAAAATGCTGCTGCCAGACTTTTGACACAAAGCAGAAAACTTGACCACATTACACCCATTTTGGCATCCCAACACTGGCGTCCACTCTCTACAAGATTGGATTTTAAGGTACTGTTATTAGTTTATAAAATTGTTCATGGACTTGCACCTCTCTATCTGGCTGACCTGGTAAGACGCTATGTACCAGCTCGGGCCCTGCATTCTCAGGGTGCAGGACTTTTATGTGTTCCCTGGGTGAATAAAAAGTCTGCCGGTCACAGAGCTTTTTCCTACCGTGCCCCAGCTTTGTGGAACGATCTCCCAGCACACATACGACAGTCGGATACTGTGGAGACTTTTAAATCACGTTTAAAGACTCATTTGTTTTCCTTTATTTATCATTAGTGTTATGTGTTTTTACTCTTGTATTCTTTTATAGTTTTGTCTTTTTATTGTTTTTAAATTTTAATTCAATTTTTTCTGTTTTTATAATGCTGTGTGAAGCGCTCTGAGACGATCTCATCGTGAATTGGCACCATATAAATTAATAAATTTGATTTTGATTTGGCCAATAAGAACATTTTAACATCAAACCAATGTTGTGCTATGGAAGTAAATCTGTGCCATCAGAGTTGAGTTTTTAAGGTTTAATTTTTTAGCATCAAAATATTCAGCCTCAAAACTTTCAACCTAAAAAAAAAAAAAAAAAAAAATTCAACCTCAAATATTCAACCTCAAAAAATTCAACACAGAAAATAGAAAAGCAGGGAGAAGAAATCGATCCCTGTCTCAATCATGCAACATTCACGTTTTGCTCCACTGGTCATGTGACACAGACCAAATCAAAAGAAGATGTGATACATTCAGTCAATCACGTTTCGCTCCACTGTCAATTGTCACCGAGACCAAATCAAAAGAAGACGTGATACATTGCTGAACACTGGATGACTGAGACAGGGATCGATTGCTTCTCCCTGCTTTTCTATTTTTTGAGGTTGAATTTTTTTTTTTTTAGGTTGAAGTTCTTGAGGCTGAATATTTTGACGCTAAACAAATTCAACCTTAGAAACTCAACTTCAAACTCTAATTTTGCATTAAAAAAAATTTCACCCTTAAAAATTCAAATTCAAACTCTGATGGCACAGATTTCCTCCCATATTGCACTTTTTCTGTTGAAACATTAACAAAAGTGCTCAAGGAAAGGATAGCTGGCTAACAGGGCAATGGCACTCCAGCTAACAAGGGAAAAACTATGCAAAAAGTAATTTTAAAATTTTAACAGTGTTAATAAATTTTATTAGCGACTCTTTGGAAAACATACAATATCCAAAAAATTATTTTTAATCACAATTTTTGAGGTCATCCAGTTATTGTTTGGAGAAACTTGCAATAGCTACAGCGCTAAATAGGCAACAGAACCCTAACCCTAACTACAGCTTTGCCATTTATACACTGACAAAAGGAAATTGAGTTAAATATGTCCATCTGTTGTACATGATCACAATGTGTCTAAAGATAATTTTCTTATGTGTCTAATTAAGATACATTTTTAAAAATGTCATTTGGACACATTAGGATCATGTGCAATCCAATGTACATATTTATGTAAATCCAACAGAAATCTGAATGTTGCAACTAAATTATCCCACATTATAAATGCTGTCACTTGAGAAATTATGCAGGTGATCTAAGATAGAAATGGGTGAAAAGAAACCAAGTGACACTGGGAAAGCTCTAAGTAGCAGTAATCCTCGTTATTGTGCCATCGGTATCCGGGTCACTGTCCAAATATTTGGATAAACCCTTCTCTCAGAGAGATTATCTGTGCTGAATGAACACGTGAGAAATGCATTCTGGGAAATACATGGATTGGCAATTTTTTTCATGTCCACATGCCAGACATGGCACAGGACAACTCTACACAAAATGAGTAATACCACAGGATACTGAGCAGCTAGACAGAAAATATTAGGTGTAGTATGTAAAAACAACTACACTATGTGGTCCATTATTACAAAGTAGTAAGTTCTATATACCCCACGAGGCCTCTTAGGTGTCACTGCTTATCTCCGGATTCCGTAGCATGATTCAGATGAAAGTCTATGACTCCCACTTGACTGGACACCAGTCTGAGACAGGTTATTTCCCCAGCCAAGGTCGGTACCCATTTATAGCTGGGTGGATGGAGACAATGCAGAGGAATAATCTCATCCAATGACCCAGACACATAGTGTGACCAGGAATTTATCCAAACTCCTTAAGGGGTGGTGGTGGTGCAGAATTGATTATTTCAGATGGAAAAATAACAATTTAGACCATGACTATCAAGGGTGCTGGTCAACAAAATAAGTAAGAAAACACATGGCCAGATCAAGAACCTCCTCCACACAACTCCAAACGTACATGGAAAATGGGGCACTGCTGGGCTTGAATTGGAGGCAACCAATTAAGATTCTACTTTTCCCAAGATAAAACTCAAACAGCAAGGCCTACTCTTAGCATAAGAAGGGCCAATTTTTTTAAAGTAATAATTGCACACAGGTCGCTGTCTTTTAGTTATTTCAAAGTGCTGCATGATAGAGAACCTGTACTTTTGAAAGCCTGAGTCACACAGACAAACTTTGACCAGGCAGCTAGAGGTGGATGGTCAAAGTTTTGTCAAATCAGCAGCTTTCCCTGATTACAAGACATCTAGCAATGTGCCATCAGGACGGCTGTATTATGTACCTAATAAATTGACTGTGGACAACATAGAGCACTTTTCCATCTGATGTAGACGATGAATCCTCTTTGCTGAAAGGCACCTTGGTGATTTACCATTCTGGTTTAAGCCCGCTTCTCTAACCTTAATGATAGACAAAAGCATTATGTGGAAAAACACATTGCACAACATATATATTTTCCCCAAATCTCATTTTTGTGAATTTTACTTTTTAGCAGATATTTTATTGTGCTCTTTTCCCTGCAGACGATTGTGAAAGCAGTTTTCTATACTTGCATTTGTTTTTGCAGTTGGTGTCCTCCTGTTTTTTTTCTTTAAAGTCAAGTCATCCTTGCGACGCTCCAAACCATCAGCCTCATTGTCTCTGGCTGAGCTAGAATACCCACAATCCTCCTGGGAGGAGACCCAGTCTAGTTTATCGCACCTCTTTAATCCTTTCCAGACTGAAACATTCAAAAACACCCCCCACGTATAACTGCTGTTGCTCCTGGTCACATCTCACTTCATTTTTATTCTCCAGTGAAGTGGTTTGAGAGTGTTGTTTAAATTCTAATTTTAGCAACGACACACTGATGCTGATACAGTTTTACTTTCTTGTGTTACAACAAAACTGATCAAACTGATCTCAAAACTGATCAAACAGGAATATAAAACTTCAGCTTACACATTTAAAATCATGAACACCAAATACCAAAGATGAGACTACAAATTACATTTTCATTTAGTCAACTAACAGCTAATTTGCTAAGCTAACTTTCTTGTTTGTGGATTAGCTTTTCTGCTAACTTTGTAAACCATTAGTGTATCAATTAGCTTCCACTAAATTTAGTCCGGCTAACTTTAAGCCCACTAACGTATTTTTGAAATAAATTTGACAAGTCCAAAAATGTTGAAAATCATATATATTTGTTCCTGTTGGAGCTTATTCTCAAGGTCGGTCATGCGGCCATTTAACCTCAAGGGGTGGCGTTTCTCGGTGAAAACATCCACAAACTCAATACCAATACATGTAATTTGGTCACTTTTCAAACGAGTGAGACTCATCAATAAAGTCAATTTAATATACAACGGTTCATTTTAGGTCAGCTTGGTGTATAAATTTCATCATTCAACTTGATCTAAATTCTGGGTCTTTTAGTGAAGCTTAGGGCTAGTGGCCGGTGATCACTTTAGTATTTCTTCTGTTTTTCTTGTTGCTTAATGCTGACAAACGATGCCTGATTCTGTTTTTTCTCTCTGAGGTGCGGCTCCATTCAGAGATGGGTGTGGTGCCTGTGTCTGTTAAAATTATTTTCCACATGTATTTTTTTCTTAAATTCATTATATTTTTAATGCTTTCTGTACTGTGAATAAAGTTTATGTTTGTGTTTTGTGTTTTATTAGTTATTATTTATTATTAATGTTTTAGCGGTTTAGTGATATTACAGTTAACTTTTCAGTTCTGATTAGCAGTTATTGATGCTAGCTTTTAAGTTAGCTCTGGCCATGATAAAATATTTGTGACAAACTTAATTTTTCCTAAAAGTAACCATACGTCAATCAACAACAGTAAATTTGGGTGTTCATCATATAGTTCACATTTGAACAAAAACTAAACAGCATGTGTCACACATCTGACAGACTCAAAGTCTTTTAAGTGAACTACAATAATTATTTAAATGTATTAGTTCTATCAGGTTTACATCAGCCACTCTTAACAGATTTGTTGCATTCTTCTAAACAACCTATCTGAGTTAGTCTACTAGAGTATGGCTAACAGTAGTAGTTATTAATAATATGACTGACTGCAATCATGTAGCAAGCATTTCTCCCCATGCCACTTCCTGCAATCTGGACCAGTGATCACAAATCAATCAAGTTCAACCACCTGTGGGGTAGGCTGAGCTTTTGTGAATATCTGAGTTTTCTGTAGCCTGAAAGCAGAGGCAGTTTCTCTAAGACTGCAAGGGAAGCTCAGCATCCCCTAAATTGTCAACAAATTAAATGTACAGTTTATAATTTCATTGACTACAAATGCGTTCGAACACGTTCATCTTGAAGACGAGTTCTTTTGGAATCAGCTACTTATCACAAATCGATTGACTCTATTTTGTTCATTTCTCATACATCTTTTTTCTCATACGCTCTGTGGTCAGTACATTTTCCTGTAGAAGCTGAGCATCTGTTCACTTCAATGGGACTGTCTGGAAAGGTTTTTTCATTGCCTCGAAACGTGACAGTCATTGGATAAAGCCACGATTTTGTCCCACCCCCGGACGCTGAGCTTATCTGGGGGTGAATGGAGCTGTGGGCGGTCCTGGACCCTGGAGTTCTGCACAATGATTGGATGATCAGTCAAAAGGCTGAATCTTGTTTTGATTGACAGCTATAGGAATGAGAATTAGTTTGCACATTTTTGCGTATTTATGCATTTTTAAATCTATGCCAAAGTGTTTTGTGTGTGCTATAAATCTGTTTTAAAGGCACACAGAGAAGCACACTAGATTAGACGTTATGTCAGAAGATCTAGGTGAGTTAATCTCTGCTTCGTTCTTCAGTAAGTGTTTAAAAGTTGTCGCACGTTAATTAACGTCTCGGTTCGCAACACAACATCAAAGTAGTTATAATTACAACCCCTGGCAAAAATTATGGAATCACCGGCCTCGGAGGATGTTCATTCAGTTGTTTAATTTTGTAGAAAAAAAGCAGATCACAGACATGACACAAAACTAAAGTCATTTCAAATGGCAACTTTCTGGCTTTAAGAAACACTATAAGAAATCAAGAAAAAAAATTGTGGCAGTCAGTAACGATTACTTTTTTAGACCAAGCAGAGAATGGTCCATGACAAGGCTCCAACCTGCAAAGCTGATCTGGCAACAGCAATCAGAGAAAGTTGGAGCCAGACTGATGAGTACTGTTTGTCACTCATTAAGTCCATGCCTCAGAGACTGCAAGCTGTTACAAAAGCCAGAGGTGGTGCAACAAAATACTAGTGATGTGTTAGAGCGTTCTTCTGTTTTTCATGATTCCATAATTTTTTCCTCAGAATTGAGTGATTCCATATTTTTTTTCCCTCTGCTTGGTCTAAAAAAGTAACCGTTACTGACTGCCACGTTTTTTTTTTTTCCTGATTTCTTATAGTGTTTCTTAAAGCCAGAAAGTTGCCATTTGAAATGACTTTAGTTTTGTGTCATGTCTGTGATCTGCTTTTTTTTCTCCACAAAATTAAAGAACTGAATGAACATCCTCCGAGGCCGGTGATTCCATAATTTTTGCCAGGGGTTGTATAACTCTATCCTGGCATATGTGGTAATAAGTAGCGGTTGGTGATGTATTTTATTCATAGAAATCAGTGACGGAGAAATCGAAGCATATCGAAACACTGGATCAATATGAAGCAATGGTTCAGTGTTTTGAAGCATTGATACAATTACATATGGTGACATCTGCTGGCCAATCTTTAAAGTAACATTTGCATGGAACAATGTCAGGAAACAGGCTCTGTTATGTATGTTTAATAATAAAGGTTCTATGTGCTTCTTGAAATTTTTGATGATATTTTTGTTTAAAAACATTAATATTCTTGTAAAAGTAAGTCCCTTTGGCTGCTCCGGTGTTTGTACATTTTACACATTTGAATTTACATATAAAAAAATAAATAAATTGATACATTTTATGATGTAAGCTGACAATGAGCTTCCCCTCTTTGACAGACCAACAGCTGCCACTGTCTGAAAGTAACCTGCCTTCTCAAAACAAATTGGTTGGAAAAATGCCACTGAGTGACTCCCATAACCTGTATAATCATTGTGCAAAAACACGTGGATGATGGAATTCAGGGTGTGGAGTGGTGCTGAAACCAGCCCTTTGTCATGTTTTAGACAGCACAATACTATAGATGGTTAGGTCAGGTCTGGGTGCATGCACTGGTGCCTTGTGTCACTGTATCCATCACACTATGACACCGCCATGGATCCTACATGGCAACCACTCTGGGGCACAACCAGGCCATATCCACCTCCCAAAAGTAAACGTCTGTCTGCCGAAACCAGGTAAAATTTGGCCTTCCACTTGGTATTCTCTAGTTGCTGGGATCCTCAACACTGAGCCACCTGCTTGCAGGAGAAACACACTGCATGGCCAAAATGTCATAACCAATGTTCTCTCACAATGCAAGCGATACTCCATCTCCCTAAATGACCATTTGTTTGACACAAAGTCATTTCAGAGGTGCTCAATAATCTTGGCCTGTCAGTCTGTGTATAAGAAATCTCAAAACACAGACATTTTAACAGTACTTTGTTGAGCGATGGTGCTTGGATCAGGGCAGCTTTTTATTAATTCAGATAGATAAATAGCTGTATGAATTTTTCCTTTTATTTTTATTTTTTTTAATTTTTATTTTCCTTTTATTTTTAACACAAATAAAAGAGAAGGCACATTCCAAAAATTCTAAATTTTTAACTGAATTTTTAGTATCTTGAGCTGATCAACAAACAAAAAGCGGTTGCTGCAGACTGTCAAATTAAAATGCAGTGTAGACAATTACCTGCAACATGCACCTTATGGTTATTTACAATGTGTTTATCACAAATAAACAGACTTTCTTACACGAGAAGACAACTAAAACCAGAAACATTTGTGCACGTTTTGCTTGAATAGCATATTAGTGTCTTGTATGTTATTTATTATATATATATATATATATATATATATATATATATATATATTGGGTTTGCACCCTGTTTTTAAAGAAATGAGAGGCACAAACACTGAAAAGAACCCAGTCAGAGAGAGACAAATATATATTTTTTGCTCTGCGCAGAAGAGGAGAACAATGAAGCAGCTTGTAAGTGCTCAGCTACAAAGCTCTCCTAAAATCTCCTCCTCTGGCCCAGCCTTTTATTTAGTTCAACATGAGAAAAAACAAAGAAGGACAGTCGGGAGAGGTTACACGAGTCATGTCTGCAAGAGGGAGATATCGGGACAAGGTGACTGCTGGAACCTTCCATTCCTGCGACATGAACCTTGCGGCTCCCACAGCAGGATAAGGCACTTATGTAAAATGAAAAATAGCTTGCTCACTCATGAAGAATGCAGTCAACAAATCTTTCTTTCTAAAATCTCCTCTTCTCACAAAGAGGAAAAATAAGCATAAACTAAAGAAAATAAATGATAAGAGCATGAACTATATAAAATCCTTGACAATATATATATATATATATATATATATATATATATATATATATATATATATATATATATATATATATATATATATATATATATATATATATATATATATATATATGGACTGGCATCTTGTCCAGGGTGTACCCCTGCTCACGCTCTACAACTGCTGGGATAGACTCCAGCGCCCCATGACCCTTATTTGGAGTCTGGTTTCAAATCATGTGAGAGATGAAACTACATTTTTTTGAATTGCAATAAAGATTTTTAAGCTGCTGAGTTATTTGTAAAAGACGTAACATTTGCTTACACTAGTAAACTAAATCTTAAAATGAGACATCACAGTTCAAGACCTTATTTTAAGAACTCAATTAAATTTTCACTTGTTTCACTGGGTAGTATTTTTAATGTTACGAGTAAAAATTCTATTTAGGTCTTTTTAAATTTAATATAACCATTATTTAACCAGATTACTCCCACTGAGACTGAAATAAGATGAGAAAGTAGTATTAAGTGCTACATCTTTTAGAAATACAGCTAAAACCTTGCTAACTCGCGTTCGTGTAAGTCGCGTTTCGACTTTACTCGCATTCGATTTGTGGACCCTGAAAATTTAGACTATTGTATAAAAGTCCATTTGGATCTGACCGGTTTTTTGGGAGGAATGATCAGTGCTGATGATTCTGGACAATGATTTCTTCTTCCTCCTCTGGCTGCTGCATGTCAGCGTTGAGGGCGGATGATTCTGTGAGGACAATTCTGGGCGATTTGAAGTTTTTGGATATGACCTTCCTTTTTAGATCCTTACTGACGGTTCAGATTGGACCGGAATTTGGGAACATGTGTAAATTCCAGCCCGATTTGAACTGGCAGTAAGGATCTAAAGAGGAAGGTCACATCCAAAAACTCTAAATCATCCAGAATCGTTCGCGTAGACAAAGTCATCATCACTGACATGCAGCAGCCGGTAGAGGAAGAAAAATATCTCAAACCCACACCAGATGACGAAATCATCACCATTCAAGAAGAAATCACACTTCAAATGGTCAAAACTATTGTAATATGGCAAGGTAAGCTGATTTTAAGTTTTTGGTCAGCCTCATTAACTCGTGGTTTCAAATAACTTGCGGTCAGATTTTGTGGACCCCAACTTGCGAGTTAATGAGGTTTACCTGTAGCAGCAGTTTAAAAAAAAAAACCTTATGGTAATGATGAATATATATTTAAGATGTACTATCTAAAACCAGGTCCGTATATATTCCTGAAATTTTACTTTAACTGATTTTGTCTTATTGTAAGTGTAATTCGATATTTTGGCTAAAAACAATACAAACTGTGTGTGTTTTTCCATTGTGCAGAATGCTGACATTCACAAAATGAGCACTGAAACCATACTTTCACCTTTGGAAACACATCAAATCCCATGTGGGGGAAGCTGGCCTCCGAGTCCCTTGAAAACTATCTGTAGCATAAAACGTCTGATGTGTCACGTAAAACTTTATAAAGCTGAGATCTGCCTGAAAGTGTGTGTGCGTGTGTGCGGATGGCATCGGCGTCCTGACCTGTGAGGGTGGCTGTGGTTGGCGGCGTGAAGCCTCCTGATGACTTCCTCACTGAAGTCAAAGTGAACCCTTCCTCTGGCACATGGGGAATGCCGCCGGTACATGGCCCCGACACGTATGCACGTGTACATACAATCATGCACACACCAGCCAACACACACCAATCATGCGTGTGACCACAAACAAGCAAAACTGTGAACTATAACACACCCAACACTATTTCACACACAGACCGCAGCACAGGAATGTGTCAGGCACAAACATACACACACCAGACCAGCAGCAACACATGGACACATTCATGTCCTTTGTGTCACATACAAACAATTCAAACCTGATGCCGAGCACCATCACATGCACAAAAACCCGTCATCTCAAAAGCAAAAAGTCTTCATGAAGCTCCAGCAGCACATAGAAGTACTCCTATACAATCTGATCAAAAGTTACTCTGTAGATTATTCACCAGAGATCAGGTCTACTAGAAAAGCCAAAACAGCAAAGATCTCATTCACACACTTTGTGTCACATCACTCATTCACACACACAGACGTCACATCACACACTCCTCACGCTCTTTTCACTCTGCCCGGCTCTCTTGTTTCTCTGCTGACTCCTCATCACAGTGGATACTTCCTCACCATGGTGTGTGTGTGTGTGTGTGTGTGCGTGCGTGCGTGCGTTTGTGTGTGGTTTTCCTTTCAAAGCAGCCAACAGTGTCAGGAGGAACACCCAAGATGTGGAGTGGAGTAACTGGAGTGGACTCATCATCCATTCATCACTCCTCATGGAGCTACTCCACAGTGCGACATTCCATCCCGTTTAGTCCAGAATAAAAAAAAAAAAATCAGGGCGTGTTTTGAAGCATCGTAACTTCTTCACCCATCTTTGCCAACCTGATTTGAAATCGGGATTCAGTTTTTTAGCTGTTTAAAATTTTCATTCTTATACTCAAACTCGTGGATATCACTGGTCAAAATAATTTTTCTTGCATAGAGTTGCACAGAGTTTTTCAATGGATTATGGGTCATTTGGGGACACTGAATCCAAATGTGGTTTTAGTTTTGCGAATCACATCACGTTTTTGAGATATGAAAACAAATTTCTTGTGTCAAGTACTGAAGCAAAAGCTGCAGTCTCACACACCTCTTCAGCACCATAAACGATATTACGGCTCTTGTTTACCTTTTGCAAGCCTGGTTTAAAAACTATGCTTTTGAAGCTGCTTTTGTGCATGAATAGTGGCGTCAAACTCATGAGAAAATGAGTAACTTTGGTGTAATCCATCAATACAGAACAGGCAGATTGCAAAAAAAATGTGATGTGATAGAGGAAATCTGAGCTCAGATTCAGATTTAGGACCACTTAATTACCCTAAATCAGTTCTAAATGTCCATACAAGAAAAAAAAAAATAAATAAACTTGTTGACCAGTATAGTACGTGGCAACGTTCAGGCAGATGTAGTCTTAACAGCGTTTTGCGTTCAATTGTCAAACTTGTTTGATCGTGTTCCATCTACGTAAAAATTTGAAGCCGAAGTACCATTTGTGCTGTTTTTGTTCAAAGTTGAACAACTCGACCCTGTCTGGCCGAGGCACAGCTCCATTCTTTTGTTTTTTGGGCATGTTGCCAGGTCTGCGCTTTGTAAGCCAGCCTGTTAGCAAGCAAGCCGGATTAAGCCTTTTATTCCATTTTTACTCTAGGACCAGGGCTTAATTTGAGGGGGAGCAAGCCAGAGCGCGCTCCAGAACCTCTGACGCGCGCTCCGGAACCTCTGACGTTGGCTCCGCCAGCTATTTATACTGGATCCATGATCCGCCACCTCTCTTGACTAACAATATATATATATATATATATATATATATATATATATATATATATATATAAAAATCACCGCGATTGCTCTCACTGCCAATCACACCGCCGCCCTCCTGTCTGCTGTGCGGAATTGCACCAAATCTGGCAACAGGTCCAGAGGCTACGCTCGCTGTTTTGATCCGGATGTTGACCGTAGCCGCAGAGCTCCGTGGCCACCGAGAGAGGACTTGGATTCTTTGCGGGTCCCGCATCCGTACCCCCAGAGGCAGTGAGTGAAGGGAGAGCCGCGCATTGTGTTCTGCGTGTGTCTGTTTATAATCTTCTCGCACAGAAGAAAAAAGAGAGTGTTTACACAAGAGAGAAAAGTGAGAAAATGTTAATGCCTGTTTGAGAAAAGTGTGTAGTGAGGGGTTTTACAGCCTTAAAACATCTATAATAAGTGTAAAAAATAGCACTGACTACGCGGATTTCGTTTATCGTGGGTTATTTTTAGAACGTAACTCCCGCGATAAACGAGGGACTACTGTACATCATTAAACAGAAATTTGTACTCTATCCGGATTTGGTGTGACTAGTGTTATTAGGCCTACAATACATGCCCAGTTTATTTTCGGTGTGGCGCACAGCGTTGTTCGCAAGCTCCCCCGCCCTTCTTTTTTTTTCTGCACTGGAGCCACCCATCCTCTGCGCTCCGGGACCTCCCACTTTACAAATTAAGCACTGTCTAGGACAAAATAAGGCCATCGGGTATTGTGAAGACTTTGAGTCCGTCCGTCCATCTGTGCTCAGAATAAATCCAGTCCTCTTACTGCCAAGGTCTTCAAACTCACAGGGAACATTCTTGGGACATAGACCATGGAGACATTCAATGATGGCTAACCATGGCCTATTATAAGGGGTCAAAATGCCCCATTCTTTCTACACATTCAGCATAACTCCATTCCTATTACTGCCAGGGTCTTCAAATTCACAGGGATCATTCTTGGGACACAGAGCTTGGACAAGTTCAAAGGTGGCTAACCTTGACCTATTCTAAGGGGTCAAAAGGTCACATTGTTTCTACACACTCTTTGATTACATGCTCATATGGCCGAGGATATTTTAGCATTGCATTATACGAGCATTTTTTTTTGGGTTCATGGGCGATTGCAGTATAACGGTGCCCTGCGGAATAGCCCTATTACTGATTTTATATGAGAGGATTAATGGTTTCAGTGTGCTTGATCAAAATTACCAGTCCAGAAGCCATATCTGGGTCACAAGAGAATTTTAGAAGGATGACAACATGGGGAGAATTTATTCCTTGGCTTTGGAATGTCCTTGGAATAAACACACAGACTAACCAACAACTACAAGCATGTTCACACAACCCCTGCCCCTCCTCCGAGAGTTGGCAGACATTTACACAAACTCAGTGTTTATGTTTAGAATTTACTGATTTTTTTTTTTTTTTTTTTTTGCTCCCCCCATATATTATTACTGGGGCTGGATGATTAGGATTTTAGCTTCCAACTATTACAAGAACAGCATAATGAATGATGCAGATCGCTACTGTTAGCAGTAGTCTCTGCTAGGCTGGCAGGAGGCAGTTAGCTACTGTGGACTTGGCTATGTTTTTGCTTTGAACATTTTATTTGAAATATCTGAGATCATTTAGCTTGCTGTGTGGTTCAATGTATTAACAAAACATCTAAGAAGTTGGTGATCCAGTATCGCAGTTTAGTGAAATTTTAGTCTTATTTAATTTACACTGTTAGCACTAATTAGCAGGACCAAATAGTTGGTGACGTTAGCTCCAGTGATGGCGCCACACTTGCTGAGGCAAAATGCTGGTCATAGTTTATAATACACCCAAACTGAAGTCACCTTTTATGATAACCACCACCCAAACTGTAAAAATATGTGTTAATCATACATCTGAACCAAAATTAGCCTGTTAGCCTTCGCTGGCTTGGAAAATATGAGAAGGGGCACATTTTTGCTGAAGAAAATCCAGTGTTTTAAATTTAAGGGTTTTTTTTGTTTGTTTGTTTTTTTTTTTTGGCAAAGTTCAATAAATGCAGATTGTTTAGAAACCCGATGAATAATCATGTTAAAATCAGACTCAGTTTGGCCAAAATAACCGTGATTGTGATTTCTGTCTAGCTGTGATAATTACATCATTTTGCTTCTTTTACCCCCCACCAATATTCAGCTGAAACAGACGAATATAAGGAGAAAATAGTGCATGTACACAGCTTGTAATGCCGATCACATGTGAATGAGACATTGAAAATTAAAGCTTTACAAGCTGAGGAATTTTGGGAATCACTGGTATGTCTAATTACATAAATCTATACAAATGAGCTATGCAGCTGATCTTTTACAACCCATAAAATAAATTTTAAAATATGTTTAAGCTATATTTACACTCACACATGCACACGTCAGAAAAAACAGTATGCTTGAGATTGTTAATTCTGCTAAAATGGTCCTATGTGAAGAGAAGGTGACATCTGTTCCGCTCACAGGGGGCCACAGAGCCTGATGACGTTCGGGGACTGCTAAACAACATTTGTGTTCGGCTGTAACACATACAAGAGACAGGACCTAAAAGGTAATTAACATAATTCATGTTGAAGATATATTAGTTTTATGACAGTTGTAGCTGCTCTAATTTTATGTCTGACTCTAAATATGCAGATTCTAGTGAATCATAGCAAAAGTACTAAGGTGGATCAAGGGTAGGACGTATTGGGGCAGCACCCACACCAAACAAAGAATTTCAGAAGCCCCTGCAAGAAATCAAAATTCTGTTGTCAAACTCACTTTCTCATCGTCCCCCCCCCCCGACTAATCTAGTCCTATAGGGCTCCCACTTTCCATAGCACCCGTGAAGTATTGCTTATATTAGCTGAGCAAATTAACACCGCTCACCACTCTTTGGGGGGGTGGGGGTAGTGGTGGTTAGGCTAGTATACTAGCATGACTAAGAATGCATAATTTACTTATCAAACAACTTTGCCTGGAAACCAGAACCCATTAAAATTAGCAACGACGCAGACGGCAGCATGGTAGCCAAGAGCAAAACATCCCTGGTTCAAGACCCCCCCTGCCCATTCTCCATGTAATATGGAGTTGCATCTGGAAGGGCATCCGTCATAAAACATGCCAAATCAACTGTCACGCCCCAAGGAAAAAGCCAAAAGGACTCACAGAAAGAGTGAGACATCCACAATGAGTGAAGGACATTATAAATTATTGGTTGAAATAAAAAGATTAATAAATTAAATAGTTTTGACTGTGTTGAATGTTTGGTCTCCAAAGTAAAGGCCAAACAAGGTCGATGTATGTTGGATTCTATGACGTGACCCTGTAACATGATAACTAAGCATGACAGATGGCATAAACTATTCCTTTTTAGAACCCTATTAACCCAACCAATAATTTACAACATTTTTTACTGAAATTGGAGATTAACTTTTGACCCCTGTACGTACAAGCTGAAACTGACCTTTGTCACCATTTTTGCTGTTTTTACCCCATAACTCCAGAACATTCAGTCATAGATAGTCCAAACGTCACCTTTTTGGAATCATTATGATCAGACAAATGATGTGGTATAGTTTTTAACATGATTGGAGCATTTTTACATTTTGGCCTCGCTGTAATTCTTCATTAACCCCTACCTGGCTATAACTAAATTTTTGTGTTGGCTATGGTAAACTGAGGCTGGATTCTAAGTGTTGTTCTGTCACCTTAAGTGGTAACAAAAACCCGTTTGGCCCATGGACTATCCACATGAAAATGCTCAAACCACCTGAAAACGCTGCAGTACATATGTTCGGACTGTATGTGATGCTGTAGCACTCCCGCAAAAAATGGAGAAAAAGAAGTGGAGCATACAAATAACCAATGTAAGGAGCTAATCAGTGCAGCAGCAGCAGAAGCTCGATCTTTACAAAGTAACACACAAAGTAAATATAAAGAAGTATTTTAGTCTGACCTGTTGCATCCTTTCAGTCGGATTCATCATCACCACCTGACGAAAACTGTTGTCCACATGGATGACAACGTCTGGAAATACTTCAATCTCTTGTCATGGAAACTGCTTGTGAATAAGCGCAGCATTTTTAAAGAAGGCCCTCTGTGTCCCACATCCAACAAGAAGAAAAAATAACTTATTTTAAAAGCTGAAAGACCTTTCTACAATTATTTATTAGCATCACAGCGCTCCATTTAATTACAATCAGCATGCATGCTTTTGTCTGCTCCCAGTGTTTCACTGTGATTCCTGGTTACTGATCTTGTTTTTTCAGTGTTTGACTTTTCCCTTCAGCCTGCTGTTTTGGATACTGTTTGCCTGTGTTTTATCTCCTTAACTTTGACCTCTGGTCTGTTCCCTGTTGTGCAAACCCTCCCAGACAACTCTGCTCATTTATTGATCTCCTGTGTATGAACTTGGACAGTCTCTGCATTATGACTAAAATGTTAGAAATAAAGCATGAGAACAGAACTGTTCAAAATTCTTAAACATTCTTATGGTTTTATATATATATATATATATATATATATATATATATATATATATATATATATATATATATATATCTCAAGCAGCAACCTCTAGGGCTGAAAAATGAAGCCCACGTGGAAGTGCCAAAATGTGCAGTTCTTTGAATAACCACTTGAGGCTGTCTCCAAAAGCAAGTCAATCCTCCAATAGACCCCCATATTAAAATCCACAACTTTACAGCAGAACTAAATATATTTACAGCCTGCTACATAAAACAGTTTTTGTCTCTATAACTAGTTGTCTCCATTCATGACAATTGTATGGAGGGTGAGGGGGGGTGAAGTTTTAAAATAACTCATCAGTTAAAGCTATTTTAAGCCATAAAGTTATGAATAATTAGGGGTGTAATCATTTTGAGTGGCAGCTAGTGTGTGCCACATCAAGTTTGCCATCCTCTAGGTGCTAGCACCAGCCGCTAGTAGTCAGCTCCAGGATAGCTCCATATCTGAAAATAAACATTAGTTAATTTAGAATATGTGTGCCAAATTCCATGCTTTTATCACAAAATGAACAATTTTTATGTAAACTTTAGCTAAGCTGCACCACTACCTGAACCAAGTTAGCCTCAGCTTGCTTGGTAACTAAACGATAGACAGGTGGGCATGTTTGGGCTTCATTTGTCCTGCTCAGGTCACAGTAGTCTTGGCCAGGCTCCACCCCTTTATTTGTTTATGGGTTGGCTGGGAATTAGGTGGAGTCTGGCATTGATAAGATGGTGACATTTGGAGCAGTCCTATTTTGGCTTCAAACCCGCTCTTCAGAAAACCTATGGGTGATGTCACAGAGATTTTGTCCATATTTCTATATACAGTCTGTGATTAAAAACCTTTCCACTTTATAGGATTTAGACTTTGTAGAACGTATGATTCTACATAAACACCAAGCAGGTGGTGATAACAATGAGGTGATCATCATGCCAGTCTTGCAAATCCACAGGGCAGGTCAGCCAAAATAATTCATTTAGAAATTTGTCATTGTTTTTGCAGCATGTTAGAGTTACAGATTCCTAAGACTTTTGCACAGGACTACTATACATATTGCTTGGCTGGAGGGTGCATAGTGAAGCAGAGCTTGCCTAATGGCACAAGAGGGCAGTGTTTCCCTTCACTGTCACACTGATTTTCATTGCTTCATTGTGCCAACATGGACACGAGATGGCAACGTGTGCCTGGATTTTCTGCCTTCAACGTAGAAGAGACGAGCCACGAAATTCATTTGCAGGTTGTGACATGCCAGATGTGCCACCAAATGAGACATACATTGAGGAAAATAATCTCAAAACTGCACGTATGAGATGCGGACACAGTTCTTTGAACGTCAGTTGGAAATACAAAGGTAGAGTAACTGGCATAATTGTGATCAAAGAGCATCCTTTAACCACAGAGTTAAGTGCATCCCTTAATTACAGCAATATTTGATGCTTAATTATGTATTTTTGCTTGCATATGTTGCAGCAAATTGTTCCAATTAGCCTCTTCTCTGTTCAGTTGCAACCCGGTTACTGATTTATGTTAAGTATTTTTATATAATTTAACTTCCTGCATGACATTTGACAGCTGCAGCAGGTCTATAATCTGGGTGTAAACACAAGGAAGCTTGCACATTAAGAGCAGCACTTATGTAATTAAATTTTTTTTTTAACATTTTCAGCAGAGATTCTCAATTAAACATCAAACAAGCATCCTTTTGATGGTATAAGAACGTCTGTTAAATTTTCACCGACAGTCTGACACTGTGACTTCCCTTTTGAATTTAACTGATAAAATTGGAGGGGAAAAAAGCAAAGATATTTTCTGTCCCAATGCTCAAAAAGGAATGACTGCAAATAGAATCTCATCTTTCTGTCTTTGACAGATCCCAAAAAACACAACATCACCTTCGACATGAAAGCCATTTCTACCTCACCGCCGAACACAGGCATATTAAACAGAGATCACAAAAACATATCAATCAAAGCTGCATGGATATAAATTCTACAAAGGGACAGACAAATCAAGTGGAGGTTAGACTTTAAGACAAGTTCACCAATGCACAGTTAATTCTTGTCTCATTTTCACTTAAATAAAGACAGGGTGAGATAAAGACAATAACACCGTGAGCCACTGTTCTTTAGTGGGACTCAGATACACTTCAGCTTAAACCCTCATGTTTAATTCCAACCTAAGTTAAATCAGCTCTGGGAGCATGTGCTGGTACCAAGTGTTACCACATCCATCACACTATGGACCCACCTGTGTCCTGGATAGCAACCACCCAGGCACACAGTCGACCCATCTCCACCTCGCAAATGTAACCATCTACACCGATCATCCATAACATTGTGACCACTGAGAGGTGAAGTGAATCACATTAATTATCTCCTTACAGTGGCACCTGTCAGTGGGTGGTACAGATATTAGGCAACAAGTTAGCACTTTGTACTGGAAGGACATTATATAGTCATCTCATCCATCCGGGCGTCGATACAGGTTTCAGTCCAGGCGTCAGTCTGTAAAGGTTTCATTTCTGCACAATAAGTAGAGAACACCTCATCTGATTGAAACCATTTCTTTGTTGTGTATTGTAGGAGGCTAGAGGAAGAGTCCTTTTGAAAATGGCTGTTGTCCATTACCAATACGGGAGTTATGGACGCCATCTTGATTTTTGTTTCTGCGCAATAAGTAGAGAACACCTCATCTGATTGAAACAATTTCTTTGTGCATTGTAGGAGGCTAGAGGAAGAGTCCTTTTGAAAATGGCTGTTGTCTGTTACCAACATGGCCGCTACAGATGCCATCTTGATTTTCATTTCTGCGCAATAAGTAGCACCTTGTTTGATTGAAACCATTTCTTGGCAATGTACGGGGGAAGCCACAGGAAGTATCATTTTGAAAATGGGGTCTATACACCATATTGTAAAGTGGCAATCTTTTACTGTACAAGTAGGCATACCATCTTTAAACCACCAGTCTTTACTATAGAAACAATTTCAAGACTTCATTTTCACCTTTATTATAAAACCAGACACAAACTTAGCATATGAGTGGGGGTATATGCCACACTTTGCATTACTCTTATTGTTACTATCCTGTTCATTCTGGGGGTTTTGTGAGTTCTGTTTAGATTTGAATCTTATTTATATATTTCCTTTTTGCTTATTGGATGTTTTGTCTCAGCTGTTGGTGTCTGTCAGGTATCCTCCCTTGTGTGCTTTCACCTCCCTGCTGTGTTGTACACGTTGTCTCCACTCTAACCATATCTGGTGTGTCAAGTTGTTATTCAGCTTGTGTGCTGTGCACGTTGTCGCTGCCCCTAACCACATCTGGTGTGTCAAGTTGTGGTTAGGTCTGTTCTGTCAGTTGTTATTTAAATTCTCCCCAGTCTGTTGCATGTGAAATCTCTTTTGTCTGTCTCCTTCATTTGTGATATAACACCCTGTTGCTTTCTAGTTTTGCAGTATTTGTCACACTCTCTTTTCTGTGATTATGTCTTTGAATTTTTGTGTGAGTCTCTGTGTCTGGTTGTTTGTGGTTATTTCTTTTGTCTCTCAGTTTGATCACCTTGCTGTTTAGGTCTTCATTTAGAATTAGCTTTTATGTTGTACATTCACTAGTCATTTGTGCAGTTCATGCTTCAGTCACCTTTGCTTATGTTAGTTCTTCTCTGTCGCCCTCTTGTGATTTGTTCTTTTATTACTACTTGTTGCAGCCATATTTGATGTCACACGTTTCCAATTACCTGTGATTACCACACCTGTGCATTTATGTGTTTGTGTATTTAAACCACACCCTTGTCCTGTTTGCTTTGTGAGCCCATTGTGGTTTGTTATCTCTCTCCTGTGTTGCCAGTGGTTTCTTCGAGTTGTGAGTATTTGGTTAAGAGTTTTTGGTCCTTCTTGTTTTGTATTTTTGAATGCTTCTGTCACCTTCCTAATTCCCTTTAACCTGAGAGGTTGGAATTGTATTTTTGTTGGACTTGTCACCTCCTTGGTTTTTGTGTTTCACCCACATTTTTTGGATGAATAAATAGTTTTTTTTACTTCACTTTTGAGTCCTCACTGACCTGCATTCTTTGGGGTTCTAGTCAGATTGATTTACACTAGCGTAACACTTATTTTAAGGGAAAGTTCTTTCTCAGATTAGATCAGTAAGATAAGGAGTTGGGCTACTAATATGTAGATCTAGGGTCAATTCCTGATCATGCTTCCTGTCTGTGTTCTTGGACCAGAAACTTTATCTGCATGGTCCCAGTCCATTTATCTGTAAATTGGCACCAGTTTTGGCTGGGGAAATAACCTGTGTCAGAGTGGCGTCCCATTCAGGGGAAGCTAGACTCTCATCCTCTTCACCCTATGGAATCTCAAGCTAGGCACCAAATGGATCTCAGTTTACATAAGACTTGTACTTGCTGTAGGATAAGCTTCTAGATATCGTTCACCTGCAAGATTGACAACCTTCCTCGAGAAGCCCCAACACACCAAGTCCAGTTGCATCTAAATTCGGTACAAGGGCAATACTATGGTCACAACATTACAATGACTGCAAAATCTTGCCAAGTCTCAGCTTACTGTTAACATAGATTGTAACTCTATTACTATAGAATTACTCACAAACAGCAGTTATACTGTACTGACATGGTGGCTGCACACAGCAGATAGTAAAGTGGATGTTACGTTGTTTTCGATGAGGGGAAGCTTAGAAAAACTTTCCCCCCCCAAAAAAATCATCATCAGCCACAAATCATTAACATTAGAATAATTAATAGCAGAGCCCTGGACCACGACATCTGTGGGTACCCACAATAAACCGACAGATAATGTATGAACTTACATTACACAATAACAAAAATATGTATTTCTGTTTATACCATATATGCACAGTGGTTCAGAAATGTTATTATGCTATTATCACTTATTTATATATCATCATTTATAAATTCTTTTTTTTACTTCAATTATAAAATACCTTATTATAGTGTATCGATAAGATTTTAGCGATATCGGTACCATTATCGATTTTGCTTATCGGTCCGATGCCTTATCGATTCCCTTATCAATGCCTCTTGTGAAAAGTAGGCTTTACAGGTTTTCTATGTCAGTGGGTCAAAGAGCTTTTTCTTATCGTGCACCCACTCTGTGGAACAGTCTGTGACCGTGAGGCAGTCGGAGTCATGGACATTTTTAAGTCAAGACTTAAAGCCTATTTTTATTCTCTTTCTTATGAATAGCTTTTAATTTAATCTTTTTTATTCTTTTACTTCTGTTTTTAATTATGAATTTGAATGTTTTTATTTTTTTATGTTGAACTGTTCTGTGTGAGGCGCCTTGAGACGGCTTTTATTGTAATTTGGCACTTTATAAGCTGATTAAATTGAAATTGAACAACAATTTGAGTCTTAAAGTAAATAAATATGAAATTGGTGCCTGGATCCTTAAGCTCTGGATATAATAAACTACATGGTGGATCCTTGATCTCTGGACATATATAGAAATAAACAAAATCTGTAGTTTTTGTTAAAAGCATTTCCTTTCAGACATTATTGGCATGAATGTCTTACCATACATCTGAGCTGAGCTCTTGCAGCTGGCTGTGCTGCACGTCAGGATGTAATTCATAAAGAATGCAGGATGTCTCATTTTGGGAGGAAAAAGACCTTTTAATCGACTGTAGTTTGTCTGTATTACAACGTTTGTAAAGAGGTGGCATTTTATTTAAAGTGGCAATTCGTTTTGAAGTTATTAATTCCGATTGGACTCTGTCTCGGCAGAGAGCCGCACAGCATTTGGAGCTGTGCCAATGGAACAGAGGACGAGTCTCGATTCTTGACTGCAACAAGACAAAAGTCCCAGTTAGTGACTTTAATACACACAAAGTAACTCACGATATTTTAATGGCTTTGAGAGGGGTTAAGAAGCGGACTTGCCGTTTCTGAAAAGCAGCGAATCAAAGAACCGAGCCAGTAGATCAAAGCACTGGTTCACGCTTCACAGTGGTGTCGCGCTGCAGAAACGGTTGATTACAGACCCGCTGCAGGATCTGTAGTCAACGTAGAAAAATTACCATTTTCCCGACAAACACTCAAAAACAACGGCCGCTCTGAAGGACCGATAAGGGAATCGTTAAGTACAAAGGCTATTGATATCGGTGGATCGAATCATTTCTTAATGATACTCGAAAAGAACTGGTTCTCAATACCCAACCCTATTACAGTGATTACAATTATTTTTGTAAACAGTCTAAGGGCAGTCATAGTGACAACTGTATCCTACAGTCAGCAGTTCCAGGGCATCCCACAGTATTTATATAACCTTCCACTTAATAGGAAGTGTCCTTCATGGATGTGAGTGTGACTTCATTTGGAGTGACACTCAGCACTGGAGTGCTACTGGGGAGGACAGGTTGGAAAATGCTGGAGAGACGTGTACATCCACATTTAACATCACAGAATTTCCTGATCAGGAAATTCTGGAGTTGCCAGGGAAACATCACCATAGCACGTGAATGTGATGCAGGAGAATGGCAAACAAATCTCCAAGCTCTGATGCTTTAATGAGGACTTTAAGCGCCACGCCACTTTTGCCCGACAAACTCAATGTGCCGCTCATCATGTGCAGAGATTCAGCAATTCAATCTGATAGGTGTGCTTCCAGTGTGAAGGGGGAAAAGAGAACTAACCAGGAGAATAAATCTTAAATCTCAACCAAAGGTAGAGAGAGTGATAGAGAAGCGGCAGAGAGCAGACAGAGATAATACACCCTGATGGAAAAGATGCAATCTTCGATGAGGCAACAGAAGAAGACACTGTGATCAATGGGGGGTGGGGGGGGGGGTGGGGGGGTGGGGTGTCTTTCTGCCAAAGTTTCTTCACCTCTGACTCTCTGGGAGATGGCAAATTTAATTTGCCTCTCTGAAAATCAGTTTGCTCCCTTGTGATCAACCTAATCCACTAGTCACCGAGTGCATGGAGCTCTCTTTTTAGTTCCTGTGACACATCATATATGACGTCAGTATCATCCATGCCCCCCCCCCCCCCCCCCCCCAAAAAAAATAAAAATTATAAGCAAGGCACACTGTCACAGATATATAGGAAGTGCCCCCGGTCAAAATGCTAAAACCCCGCAGTGCTCAGTGTGGAAAATGTCAATGTTATGTCTAAAAACAGGAATATGGGTGATTCTTAGAGTACGGGCACTTATTATGTCCTTTGATCATATTGTATGAAAAACAGAAAAAAGGGGAAATTTCGCACTTTTACAGTTATCTTTACAATGAAAGTGTGTTAAGAAATTTGTTCTAGTCTAATCTATGATGACTTTTTCACCTTTTTTCAGTGTCATTACATGCAAATATTGCCGTTTTGTGCTTGTCCCACACCCAGACTTTTGATCTTCAATGATAAAAATGAATGGTAAAAAAAACGTTTTTTTTTCTAATGTTTTAAAATATCTCAATGAAATATCAGTAAAATAATCAAAACATAATTGGGGTATTCAATGTCATACAACTGTTGTGATTTTTTTTAAACAAAATGTAGTTGTCCCACACTATTGCCATAATTTCCACCACAACACTGTAATGTCCCTTTAAACAGTTTGTATGAAAGACTGTTTGGGTAGTTTCTATGGAGATAAACAGTGACATCACAGCACATGTATGTAGGTCCAAATCGCAACAAACAGTTGCCCCAAGGCGCTTTATATTGTAAGGCAATGGTGTGGTGGAAATTACATTTACAAGGCCAATAGTGCCCGTAGTTAAAGAATCACCCATATACAGTAGGTGAGACAAATGACAACAAATAACTAGAAGGATGCACTGAGAGCTCATGTCTCGACTGGGGTAACAATGGTCACATGTCTGTTAATTAAGAAGGGCTAACAGTTTATGTCAAGGTTCTTCTAATAAGTGGTAATAAACTGGTTTTGGTGCCATTATAAGTGCTTATATAACGCTTATTAAGAGTATTATGTGTTAAAACATAATAACCATATGCGTTAACACAGTAACTGCATAAGAAACACATTATTAGATTATAAGGCATTACTCTTATTAGGTAGCCACAAAACCCGTGGTTGAACATTAACACATGTATGGTTTCCCAATAAATGCATAACTACTTATGTATCAATCAAAATAAGACAAGAACAAAAAATCAGTAAAGATAAAGACAAAACAACTGGAAGACCAACGAGAAGTCTAGTTGCTGTTGAGGTAACGTTTATTCTTAACATATAGTCGCATTAATGAGCATCTTGGAATATGTATAACGTCTATTACTAATTAACTCTTATGACATGGACCTTAATAAGAAAGTGTTACTAAAGGGAGAGCAAATATGTTTCGCCCCATTAGGCCTTTAGAGATGGCGTAAGGTAAGAATGTAAAATTAAATAAATAAAAAGCATAAAAAAATAAAATTGATTTTGTTATGTACAAATATGCAAAATGGAAAATTTTGAGGCACCACCACAATTTATAGAACTCCGCCCTGACCTAAGGACCATCTGGTCAAAAAATTGACAACTGCATAACCTCAGCCCAACTCTATTGGTTGGTTGGGGGAGGTATAAACAATGGTTGGGGAGGGTTTGGGTCTCCTTAACTAACTGTGCCACCAGTAGGTCAAGTGATACCCAAGGATTCTTTGCAGTAAAGACTTCCCGTTACTGGGTTCAATCACTACTTAGGGTACAGTGTCGCAGACCGAACGGTCCCCCTAAAAATCGGTCCCCCCTGATGACGTGGTTCATGGATTAACACCTTGTTTATGCTTCAAACTGCACACCAGTCATCATCTATCTCAGTGACAGATATCTAAAGCTTTTGTACAACAATCATTTCTATACTCAACAAAAATATAAACGCAACACTTTTGGTTTTACTCCCATTTTGTATGAGATTAACTCAACGATCTAAAACTTTTTCCACATACACAATATCACCATTTCCCTCAAATACTGTTCACAAACCAGTCTAAATCTGTGATAGTGAGCACTTCTCCTTTGCTGAGATAATCCATCCCACCTCACAGGTGTGCCATACCAAGATGCTGATTAGACACCATGATTAGTGCACAGGTGTGCCTCAGACTGTCCACAATAAAAGGCCACTCTGAAAGGTGCAGTTTTATCACACAGCACAATGCCACAGATGTCACTTACTGGGGATTCTAAAAGTACTCAGGATGCCTCAAAGAGCATTCTATTGAAATGGGTCAAACACAAATTGTAATAAAATACTAAGTGATGCATAAAAAGAAAAGTGCATGGATATTTCTCAAATCTAGGACCCTGATGAGTTCATGTTGTACAATTAAACTATGCAAAATATTGTGTACCCACTGTACAGCATCAGTGCCATGGTATGTACAACATTGCACAGAACACTTCTTGACTGCTTATAACACAAAGCTGAATGATACTGTATCTTGCACAGATTACCTGAACACATCACTTTAAAATGGAAAAAGTACATCTGCACTTAGGTAATGAGGCATGTTTGCCAAAAGACATGTGCCACTCATTCACACAAAGGCAGCAAGACTCAATTATTCAGAGGTACTACATTGTTAAATTATATGGGTGTGTGCGCTGTGGTGAGGATGTGATTGGCTAAGAACAGAGTAGATGACTCGTGTATAGGGTTAGAAGTCTTAACCCTGACAGAAGAGTCGGGTAACAAGAACCATGTGTCAGCTTGTCTCTCTTGTGGCTTCTTTTCTTTCTTCTTCTAAAGATAGCACCTTTCAATGAAATCCATCTCCACCTGTCAGTTAACAAGTGCTGGAGGAGAGTGGTTCAAAAGCAATTCATTCCAAGATCACAGATCAAGGACAATGAAGGAGGGAATCAAATCGTCAAATCACTGCTCTGGCAGCTCTTCATGCACTTGAGTGGTGCTTTTTTCCAAACAAGTGCACGATACATGTTCCAGATGAAACCATGAGAGGATTACTGAGTTGACAAAAGGTAAGTGACTGTTGTGTGGGCCGCTGAAGAGGAGGTACTGCTGGCCCACCACCACCAGATGGCGCCCTGCTTGAAGTGCGGGCTTCAAGCAGGAGAGGGCGTTGAGCAACCGGGAGTGACAGCTGTCACTCATCATCAGCACCAGCTGTCACTCATCCACAGTTCATCACCACCACCATAAAGGCCGGACTACAACTCCACCTCCCCGCCGAGAAATCAGCCACTAGAGAGGTAATTTTCTCTGCTGAACTAAAACATTGAGTAATAGTCTGAACTTATTTGCAGCCGTTTTCCTGTGGTGTTGCCTTATCTGAGGGATTGGCATTTGGTGTGATCAGCGACGGCTTCGCTTCACACTCCAACCAGATAAGTGGTTAGACAGGAGCTGCACGAGTGTGTGATTGGAGGTGCTCCCTCCCAAAAGAACACAGACTGTGGGATTACTGAGTGTGCGAACTCACATTCATCAATACTGTTTGTTCTCTGCCAGCAGTACCAGGTCTGACAGCTGGAGACGGTGGCTACCTGGGGATCCAGGACTTGGCGGCTCCGGTGTTCTTCAGATCTGTTGGCGGTGAAGGCCGTGTGGGATCCGGCTCGGTTCAGGACGGACGTTTCCTATCCTCAAGCCTGCCCACACCTCACGCTACATATAATTGTCTGTGGTACCAAAACTGTTTCTGTATTCCGTTGTGCACTTCACAACATTAAATTGTTACTGTTTGGCTTATCCATTGTCCGTAAATTTAACGCCCCCTGTTGTGGGTCTGTGTTCCTACACCTTCACAACAGTGACATCGATTCTAAATATCCAACAATATCTGGTTTCACGATTCTTCTAAAATGAATCTAATTTAGAAGACGTAGAAATCTTGTACAGACCTGGAGGTCGTTTGGTGCAAGTGCTTATCCCCAGACTCCGTAGTGCAGGGGCGTGCATGAAATGCTATGATGGTGCAGGTTTTCCTTGCTGCTAATGACCTCAGCAGGTGATTTCATGGTTGATCAGGATCTAAACTGCATCAAACTGTGAGTGAGACTGTTTACTTTTGTTACAAAATTAACCTTTTGTTCATGCATGCTGTTGACAAGATAACTCAAACATAACAAACACAACGCAATGCTAAAATACCCTCGGCAAGGTCTGTGTCCTAAGAATGCTCCCTGTGAATTTGAAGACCCTGGCAGTAACAGGACTGGACTTATGCTGTTGTCCATATGAGCATAATAATAGGAAACAGAATGTGACCTTTGACCTCTTAAAATAGGTCAAGGTTAACCATCTTTGAACTTGTCCAAGGTCTGTGTCCTAAGAATGTTCCATGAGAATTTGAAGACCCTGGCAGTAATAGAACTGGACTTACGTTGAGCACAGACAGACGGACGGATGGATGCAAGGATTTCGCAACACCGATGACATACTTTGGCCTCGTAAAAATATATAATAAAGGCAAAACACTGGATTAAAGCACAGATAAATCTTCATGCTATGATAGTTGCTCACAGATGTTTATATTTTGATATAAGTAGTCGGTAGCATGGTCCAAGTAGAGGTTCACCCTTTGAGTCTGGTCTGCTTGAGGTTTCTTCATCAAATCATCAGAGGGCGTTTTTCCTTACCACTGTTGCCTGTGTACTTGCTGTGGGGGTTGGTAAGGTTAAGGCCCAGTCACACGGCACTTAACGAAGGGTGATGAAGCCCTGACGAAACCAGAAACCTGGACTTTCGTTGGCATCGTTTAACCTTCGCGCAGCTTCGTTCCTGCAGCTGGAACTTTGTCAGGATTTTTAAACTGTTGAAAATGTTGAACGAAGGGCAACGAAAACCTCAATTCGTCTGTTTCGTTTTGCTGTTCTTGACATTTTTTTAATCGTTTGTGTAGTTTTTGTAACGTTATTGTTTAATTTGACTTCGTTGGAGCAGCTGAATGTTTTCACACAGTGCAGAAGTCAGTTTGTGAGCGCTGAGGCTGCTGCTGCTTCATGTACCGCTGGAAATTAAGGACCAGTCACACGGCACTTAACGAAGGGTGACGAAGCCCTGACAAAACAAGAAATCTGGACTTTCGTTGACTGTCGTTAGCATCGTTTAACCCAGTGATTCTCAACCGGGGTGCTGCGGCACCCTAGGGTGCCGTGGGCAATTATCAAATATCACCATTATCGGGTGTATGTGCTGTAATAGTGTGGCAGATGGTGTAATGCTCTTTTATTCCATTAGATGGCAGCAAAGCGCGCAGTAGTACTGAGCCGTGTGCCAACAAGGAGGCGTGATCGCCATTTTAATTCAGGGCAAGTTAGTGATTTGTGTGCATAGAAGTTCACTTAGTCTCATCAAGAAACAGGTGGAATATGCCGGAAAGCTGCGCATGTTGGCAAAGTCACAAATGGAGGAACAAGTGAGACAATATTTCCTTACATAAGTAAGTGGTTTTGGTTATTGTTGTCACTTTGTCCGTGATATTTGGATGATAAACAGCTGTATGTCTCCTGCCGTACCTGTGTCGCCCGATGACACGGATCATTATTTTCACTTATGTCTAGTTGATATTTTCCACTGCTAGACCAATGTCTAGTTAAAATTCTTGTCGTTAGGGACTAAAAATTGTTGGACAAGACTGGGGAGTTTTTTTTTTTTTTTTTGCACCTTAAAATAATGAGATTAATGACCCGCGCTGTGCTGCCACACACAGAGATGTGCACGCACACACCACTGACTTCATGAATGAAACTCGGTCAATAAAGGATAATTGAACACAGCAGCAGTTCAGCCGAGCAGCGTAGCTTAACAGCACAGATCTGTGTAACCTTCAACACTAATATTTGAGAATGTGTGTGTGTCAGAGTAAGTTTAATACTTTCCTGACATAATTTAATGTAATTTAATTTTACTGGCTCGATATCCAGGCCAAAATGGCATTTTAACACGTATTTTGCGAGCATTTTTCTGAGTGTGTTCAGTCGCGAATCTCCATTGAAAATGCATTAACATCCGGGTACTTCGTCAATATTTTGCCCGGTTAGGAGACGTCATGTCGCTGTCCATGAAGGGACCTTTTCGTTTAGTGTGCAGCATTGGGACTGCGCTCTCTAGTTCTTATATACAGCTCCATGACTACAGTATACTATGTTAGTCATATCTGTACCGCACGTGTTGCTAACGTGCTAAGGCACCGTGTAGAGACAGTCGAGTTAGTGGTGCGTGACACATGACAGTGGTGTGCCGCAGGATTTTGTAAATATAAAAAGGGTGCCGCGGCTCAAAAGATTGAAAATCACTGGGTTAACCTTCGCGCAGCCTCGTTCCTGCAGCTGGAGCTTTGTCAGGATTTTTAAACTGTTGAAAAATTTGAACGAAGGGCAACGAAAACCTCAATTCGTCTGTGTCTCGTTTTGCTGTCCTTGATGTTTTTTAATCGTTTGTTTAGTTTTTGTAACGTTATTGTTTAATTTGACTTCGTTGGAGCAGCTGAACGTTTTCACACAGTGCAGAAGCCGGTTTGTGAGCACTGAGGCTGCTGCTACTTCATGTATCGTTGGAAATTACAGGACAAACTCAGCCTGCTTGCTTGGATTTTTTTTCTGTGTGTGTGGGGGGGGGCAGCTTACATAGGCCAGAATCTTTTGTGTGGATATAATTAATTATTTTGCAACAAGCCACTGTTGAATTTGAAACAACATAAAAGTTGTGTAATTTCCGACGGTACTTGAATGCAGCATCAGCGGCAGCAGGAGCTGCTGAGTGCACGTATTATTTTGTATTAAATCTAACAATATGAGTGTAGGAATGACAATCCAGTCCTTCTGTACATGTGGCAACGCGTAGATGAATTAAAATGATATAAAGAGCTGTTCTGGTAGGAAGAATTCACGTTGTGGATCAGTGATCAGCTGGTGGAAATAACCACACGTGAGTCAATGCGCGCGTTCACACGCACTTATTAATTTACTGCTCTGATATATTCAATCATCTTTACACTTATATTTATTCTCCCTTTTGACAGTTTTCTGTTATAAATCAATATATATGGCTTAGAACATAATACTGTGATACAGCAGTGACCACAGCACACTTTTTTCTTTTTTTTTAAATTGGAGGAAGACGGAGCACGCAGAGTGTCGACAGACAGTGTGGATTCTGATAATGATGGAGATGATCCCTCTTTTGTTCTGGATGAGGAGCAGGTGGTCCACCAACGTGCGCACAGATCTCCACAGATTCTGTTGGCAGTTTCTCCAGGACCCAGCGCCAAGTCCTGGAACGCAGAGAAGCAGACACACACTGCTCCAGCTGTGGCTCCAGGCGTGTTTCGTTAAAGCGTCGAGATCATTAACTGCGGTTTTTTTAAGTTGCGCTCTTGCTTCGCAGGCTGTTCGGTGATAAAAGCTCTTTCGTCCAACTGTTCTCAACGAATTGTGACTTAACTTTTTCCCTTCGTTCAGGAATCATCGTGTGAAATGAAAATAAATTGAAAAATATAAGTACCAGAATGGATTATCAGTTCTTCGACTGAATTGACCTTCCAGTGCAAACATCCCACCGTAATCTCAAATTTTCACTCGACATCAGTACACAGTAAAATGTTTACATCAACATTTTTTAAATTGACCAATACAGCGATATCTTTCACTTCTCATGCTTCCACAATGCTCCCTTCATAGCACTCTCAGAGCCACAACATCCATTTTCATCTCGCTGCATGTGACTGGACCTTCATGTCCAATTTCTCGGAGCAGCACACAAGGTATCACACGACCAGGACAACAGCAGGAGCTTAAGCCTTTACCAAGACAATTAATCCACACTTTTCGGAACAGCAGCTATCTCAGAGCTATGCATAAAAAACAAAAATATAAATAAGAAATAATAAAAATAGTACGAACTGAAGAGCTTTCAGCCGACCGTAACAACAAAAGGTGTTTTTCCACCTTGTACCTGTTTTGTTAGGCCTCCCTTTTATGTAAAAGGATGTGAAACCGCTGAGTGACAAGTGACTGACTTGGAAAGTTTTGATTTATGGCTTTGTGTGGTTGATTATTATGTGCCCTGAGGTCTGGTATTTTATTCTCCAGTGAATGGAAACAGGCTCAACAACTGAAGAAATGTGGTCTTAAAGGTTAGAGAAGCATCCTGGTGAGCAAAGGGTTGTGCGTTTAATCTCACAAATTGACCAAAGGTGAAAGAACAGCACTGATGGCAAGTAATCTTTGTCAGCAGGGTAGCTGTAGCACACTGTGATGTTATACGGCAGGTTCACAAAGACATCAAAGGAAATCTGACAGGCAGATCCAGATCACCACAAAAATCTATACCCCCTATAGTTTAGACCCAAATGTTACAATGCTGCGAGTTTCACTTGGTTTGGTTTGTTCACCCATGATATTTCAAAACAAAAGCCAAATGTAAGTACAGTTTATATTTATAACAAGAATACTATAACTGACAATCTAAAATACTGAACACGACAACAGTCTACCCATTTGTCTGAAGTACTGTTTATTTTCTAGAATATACGTCATAGAGGCAACTCTCGGCACCTGCTAAACTGACATGCTAATTATCTATATATTATATATACTGCCAGCCTCAACTGGTTTATGTTAGTTTGGTCTCAATTTGGTCAAATAAGCCAATCCAAGTTGTGGTCATCTGACCAAATTTAGCCAAAACATTTTAGAGCAAATACTGTCACCCTACATAAATTGTCAATGGTGATTCATGTTTGTGGCATAAATTGACATCAATGATGTCTTATGGGTGCATAAATTTCCATCAACATCCATATGTGCCGTTTGCCAACAATATCTGCTGTCACCAGGGGCAATTTATGCAGGGCAACAATATATGCAGAGTCACATTGTCACCAAATGGGACATATGGTTGTGTGTGATAATTTATGACAAATTTGTTGTTATACCCATGAGATAATATTGATATCAATTCATGCCATAAGCATTGCCGCATACTGTTGTCCAACGAAGGCAAAAGAAACCATCAGAATTCAATTGATAATGGGAATATATGAAGTACATGAGTACATGTTTGCTTTGCCCCATTAAATATGAGGGTGACCTCCTGGTCCTGGGATGCCAACAGATGGGCAGTTATAAAGTGCACTGCATAAGTATTTAGAGTAAAGTCATTAAAAATGAGCTTATGTTTGGTTGTATCTACAGAAAATACTTTAAGTTCATTTGAGCCATTATCATCCCTTTTAAGCGATCTAATGTTCACTCAAGGCCGCCACAGCAAATCTTAGGTGGATCTGCATGTTGATTTGGCACAACTTTTTCACTGGATGCCCTTCCTGATGCAATTCCACATTGCGTGGAGAATGTGCAGGGGTGGCTTTGAACCGTGAACATTCCTCATTGGAAACAAGTGCACTTACACATGGGCAGTGGGTCTGGAGTGGTATGTTCCATTATCAGTATTGTTTTTAACAAATGAAATAGTTGATTTTTAAGGATGCCTAAAGATAAAAGCTCAGCCTCCGTTCCATCAACTCATGTGTAACACAAAGATGGATGAAGTCATAATGGCAATACTTCGAGAACGTAGATTATGAAAGTCGTGGGCCGAGTCGATGAGTTTATTCAATACTTCCATAACATTATGTGTAACACCACAATGGTGAATGAATAAGTAAACACTAAATTATTTTCAGTAAATTCATTACGAGCAATTACGTGGATGCTTAGGATGAAAAAAAGACAGCAATCCAAAGTCTTGGTAAATTAAAAGACTAACTATTTGCAGCGAAGCGGAAAGGGGTGGGGGGGTCTGAAAATTAAGAATGTAAGTGCTCTGTGGTGCATTATTTGGATTAAATTTGGACTTGAAACAGCTGTTAAATTTCTCTTGTGATCTCATGCAGTATGGCATGTTGTACCATCCTGTAGGAGTATATACAGAATATAACAATAGTTTACAAATATAGCTAACTCATGCAAAAAACTTTATTGATTTAGTTTGTTTTGATTGGGCTCAAAGTTGTTGTAATTTGGCGCTTTATAAGCTGATTAAATTGAAATTGAACAACATTTTATTGAGTCTTAAACACAAAAATGACTCATGCTATTTTAATGGCTTTCAGAGGGGTTAAGAAGTGGACTTACCGCGTCTGAAGAGCACCGAATCAAAGAGCCACAAGCCATTGAATCGAAGCGCTGCAGAAACGGTTGATTACAGACGCTGTATTGAAAATCGTAATGGTCCAAAATGAAAGCGTAACGGGCCGTAATGCAAGTTTGCTCTAGCCAGAACCCTGAACACATCACTATTTTATGATACATTTCTCAGCGATTTGGAGTTTTTCCGATAAAATACCATTTCACGGATTTGAGGAAATAAAAATTAATGTTTTGCTAGTTCTTTTAGAAGGCGAGATTTTGCAAAAAGACAGAAATCCGTCCAAAGACGGCGAATAAGCATCCATGCAATTATTATTTTCCCAACAGTGCAAACCCTGAAGAGTTAAGGTATTGTTTTTTGTTTTGTTTTTATGTCTGCCCTCTACTGGTGAAAATACAGAATGCCATTTTCCTATAATCAGATTAAAACACTTCTAAATTGCTTTCGTTTGGAATCTTGCTGCAGAAATAATATGGATATTGATAATATGGATCAGCAATTGCAATTAAAATGTTATTTTAGAAAGGGAGCTTAGAAGCATAAAAAAAGAGAAAAAAGTTATACTACTCCTTGTGTAACGTTCTCTGACAGCTGAACCTCCTACTTGTGTGCCATCAAAAACAAGTGACAGATGGAGCGTGATTCAAAGTTCAGCAAACTCTTGTGCACGCTTAAAGCCAGGTCACGACTCCCATTTAAATGTGCAATAAAAGAAATTTCACTTAGCCTTCGACAACCAGACAGTCCAGACACACACAAATTCTCCAAGTACCAGTCAGGAGGAAAAGTCTGCAGAACCATGAACATCAGCAATAAGAAGAATCAGGGGAAAGCAGTGAGGTGAGAGGCATTTCCATGGCAACCAGCTTCATGAGCCAGACTCCACCAATGAGCTGTGACCTCATTGAAAAGCGGAGAACCCGTACTGCACCTGAGGTGATGACTTGACAACATTTTACACATAGATTTTGCATTACTTTATTTACGTTATTGTACTTTTTTTGCAACATTATATTTGGCATAATTTGTTTTATAGATAAATTAATCATACAAAATGTAATTACTCAAATTTAACAGAAAGTGACACAACTGGCCTGTCACAGTAGTGGTGGTGGTGGCTTGGGGGGGATCACTTGCCGCAATCCAGCGTGCAGGTGGCTCAGTGTCGAGGACCCCACCACCTGGGAAAGTCCAAGTGGCACCACAGGTAGCTCAGTGGATGAGGAGTGGCTTACCAATATGAACACCTGGGTCTGAATCCTGTTTATGCTACCTGTCTGTGTTCTTGGAGAAGACATTTTCTCATGTGCATTTTCTCAGTCCAACCATCTGTAAAAATGGATACCAGCCTTGTATGGGGGTATCACTTTGAGCATCTGCTAGATGGAAATGCGTTATAGAAATGCAGTCAACCAAGGAGAAGGTCACATATTACCGGGGTGTGGCAGAAAATGGTCTACGTTTGGGAGGTGGGAATAGAGCAGTCTGCCTGTGTGTGCTTGCCATCCAGGACCCAAAGTCATTCTGTAGTGTGGTGGATGCAACGCTGCATGGCACCCAACCTGACCCATCCTAATGGTCTGTTTTCCAATGACAATTGATCCTCCATGCTGGAGCTGCCCATGCGTCAAGGGTAGTTAGTTTTGATCCAATGGCCTTAGAAATATACAGTAGTAGTAAATGCTTATGTGGATGGACAGTGCTAACTATATCGCACAATGGTAGTTCTGTAATGGATCATAGTTGATCCATGTGCAAATTAATGGCGAAGATTACACAATAGTGTGAAATACAGATTTTCTATCATAGTCACTTGTATTAAAAGTAATAGCTGTGTCAATTTAATTAATTATTTTGATTAATAATTAATTTAAAAAAATTAATTAATTTAATTTAAGTAGTTGTACACTCACATGAACAGAGCATGTTAAAAGCAGACAGCCTCTGCTACCTTGGACTATGATGGAGGCACCCTATGAAGCATGACGCCAGAGCCCGATCATCGCATACGTAACAGATGAACTCTACGGATGACAAAAATTCATAAGGACGCCCCAAATAAGAAGAGAATCTAATCTCAATTTACACATTTTTATTCATAATATCTCAGTACTATTACCTGGGACATTTATTAATAACTATAACAAAAAGTCTAACAAGTACAGAACTGTGTAAAAAGACAAAAATTAAAAACAGGCTCACCTTAAAATCGTACACTAAGCATGGACATGTAACATTTCTCCACAACAGTAAGTAGTGACAAAATGACCTTAAGCATTTCCGTTTACAAGCATTCCTACCCACCAAACAAGAAGTGAAAGTCAGTCCGTGAAAAACAATTTACACTCAGTGGTAAATGTTGCGTCTTCATTTTAGTATCACAATCACTTATCTACATAACTTTAATGTCATCACCACAAGAACCATTATATAACATTATTAAACAGAATAAATAGCCAATTGTTTAACTTTACAGTTCTCCCAGAATCCTTTGCACTGCCACGAAGTCCTGTGTACTAATACTAGCATGAAGTAAATCATTTCCCCACCCCAAAATAATTTTTTTTTTTAAAAAGGTGCATGTTATTTGCTCTGCTCAAATTTCATCAGGAGAGATCTTATGTTAATAAAGAGAGTAATGGATGTACAGTATATTAACAAATAAAATTAATTTTGGCACACATATAATGAGGTGGGCTTCATAGATAATTGGCAAAGCTTCTGGGGAAAACCTGGTCTTGTTAGGAGAGACGGCATCCATCCCACTTTGGATGGAGCAGCTCTCATTTCTAGAAATCTGGCCAATTTTCTTAAATCCTCCAAACCGTGACTATCCAGGGTTGGGACCAGGAAGCAGAGTTGTAGTCTTACACACCTCTCTGCAGCTTCTCTCCCCCTGCCATCCCCTCATTACCCCATCCCCGTAGAGACGGTGCCTGCTCCCAGACCACCAATAACCAGCAAAAATCTATTTAAGCATAAACATTCAAAAAGAAAAAATAATATAGCACCTTCAACTGCACCACAGACTAAAACAGTTAAATGTGGTCTACTAAACATTAGGTCTCTCTCTTCTAAGTCCCTGTTAGTAAATGATATAATTGATCAACATATTGATTTATTCTGCCTTACAGAAACCTGGTTACAGCAGGATGAATATGTTAGTTTAAATGAGTCAACACCCCCGAGTTACAATAACTGCCAGAATGCTCGTAGCATGGGCCGAGGCGGAGGATTAGCAGCAATCTTCCATTCCAGCTTATTAATTAATCAAAAACCCAGACAGAGCTTTAATTCATTTGAAAGCTTGACTCTTAGTCTTGTCCATCCAAATTGGAAGTCCCAAAAACCAGTTTTATTTGTTATTATCTATCGTCCACCTGGTCGTTACTGTGAGTTTCTCTGTGAATTTTCAGACCTTTTGTCTGACTTAGTGCTTAGCTCAGATAAGATAATTATAGTGGGCGATTTTAACATCCACACAGATGCTGAGAATGACAGCCTCAACACTGCATTTAATCTATTATTAGACTCTATTGGCTTTGCTCAAAATGTAAATGAGTCCACCCACCACTTTAATCATATCTTAGATCTTGTTCTGACTTATGGTATGGAAATTGAAGACTTAACAGTATTCCCTGAAAACTCCCTTCTGTCTGATCATTTCTTAATAACATTTACATTTACTCTGATGGACTACCCAGCAGTGGGGAATAAGTTTCATTACACTAGAAGTCTTTCAGAAAGCGCTGTGACTAGGTTTAAGGATATGATTCCTTCTTTATGTTCTCTAATGCCATATACCAACACAGTGCAGAGTAGCTACCTAAACTCTGAGATAGAGTATCTCGTCAATAGTTTTACATCCTCATTGAAGACAACTTTGGATGCTGTAGCTCCTCTGAAAAAGAGAGCTTTAAATCAGAAGTGCCTGACTCCGTGGTATAACTCACAAACTCGCAGCTTAAAGCAGATAACCCGTAAGTTGGAGAGGAAATGGCGTCTCACTAATTTAGAAGATCTTCACTTAGCCTGGAAAAAGAGTCTGTTGCTCTATAAAAAAGCCCTCCGTAAAGCTAGGACATCTTACTACTCATCACTAACTGAAGAAAATAAGAACAACCCCAGGTTTCTTTTCAGCACTGTAGCCAGGCTGACAAAGAGTCAGAGCTCTATTGAGCTGAGTATTCCTTTAACTTTAACTAGTAATGACTTCATGACTTTCTTTGCTAATAAAATTTTAACTACTAGAGAAAAAATTACTCATAACCATCCCAAAGACGTATCGTTATCTTTGGCTACTTTCAGTGATGCCGGTATTTGGTTGGACTTTCTCTCAGATTGTTCTGTCTGAGTTATTTTCATTAGTTACTTCATCCAAACCATCAACATGTCTATTAGACCCCATTCCTACCAGGCTGCTCAAGGAAGCCCTACCATTATTTAATGCTTCGATCTTAAATATGATCAATCTATCTTTATTAGTTGGCTATGTACCACAGGCTTTTAAGGTGGCAGTAATTAAACCATTACTTAAAAAGCCATCACTTGACCCAGCTATCTTAGCTAATTATAGGCCAATCTCCAACCTTCCTTTTCTCTCAAAAATTCTTGAAAGGGTAGTTGTAAAACAGCTAACTGATCTGCAGAGGAATGGTCTATTTGAAGAGTTTCAGTCAGGGTTTAGAATTCATCATAGTACAGAAACAGCATTAGTGAAGGTTACAAATGATCTTCTTATGGCCTCAGACAGTGGACTCATCTCTGTGCTTGTTCTGTTAGACCTCAGTGCTGCTTTTGATACTGTTGACCATAAAATTTTATTAGAGATTAGAGCATGCCATAGGTATGAAAGGCACTGCGCTGCGGTGGTTTGAATCATATTTATCTAATAGATTACAACTTGTTCATGTAAATGGGGAATCTTCTTCACAGACTAAGGTTAATTATGGAGTTCCACAAGGTTCTGTGCTAGGACCAATTTTATTCACTTTATACATGCTTCCCTTAGGCAGTATTATTAGACGGCATTGCTTAAATTTTCATTGTTACGCAGATGATACCCAGCTTTATCTATCCATGAAGCCAGAGGACACACACCAATTAGCTAAACTGCAGGATTGTCTTACAGACATAAAGACATGGATGACCTAATTTCCTGCTTTTAAACTCAGATAAAACTGAAGTTATTGTACTTGGCCCCACAAATCTTAGAAACATGGTGTCTAACCAGATCCTTACTCTGGATGGCATTACCCTGACCTCTAGTAATACTGTGAGAAATCTTGGAGTCATTTTTGATCAGGATATGTCATTCAAAGCGCATATTAAACAAATATGTAGGACTGCTTTTTTGCATTTATGCAATATCTCTAAAATTAGAAAGGTCTTGTCTCAGAGTGATGCTGAAAAACTAATTCATGCATTTATTTCCTCTAGGCTGGACTATTGTAATTCATTATTATCAGGTTGTCCTAAAAGTTCCCTGAAAAGCCTTCAGTTAATTCAAAATACTGCAGCTAGAGTACTAACGGGGACTAGAAGGAGAGAGCATATCTCACCCATATTGGCCTCTGTTCATTGGCTTCCTGTTAATTCTAGAATAGAATTTAAAATTCTTCTTCTTACTTATAAGGTTTTGAATAATCAGGTCCCATCTTATCTTAGGGACCTCATAGTACCATATCACCCCAATAGAGCGCTTCGCTCTCAGACTGCAGGCTTACTTGTAGTTCCTAGGGTTTGTAAGAGTAGAATGGGAGGCAGAGCCTTCAGCTTTCAGGCTCCTCTCCTGTGGAACCAGCTCCCAATTCAGATCAGGGAGACAGACACCCTCTCTACTTTTAAGATTAGGCTTAAAACTTTCCTTTTTGCTAAAGCTTATATTTAGGGCTGGATCAGGTGACCCTGAACCATCCCTTAGTTATGCTGCTATAGACTTAGACTGCTGGGGGGTTCCCATGATGCACTGAGTGTTTCTTTCTCTTTTTGCTCTGTATGCACCACTCTGCATTTAATCATTAGTGATTGATGTCTGCTCCCCTCCACAGCATGTCTTTTTCCTGGTTCTCTCCCTCAGCCCCAACCAGTCCCAGCAGAAGACTGCGCCTCCCTGAGCCTGGTTCTGCTGGAGGTTTCTTCCTGTTAAAAGGGAGTTTTTCCTTCCCACTGTCGCCAAGTGCTTGCTCACAGGGGGTCGTTTTGACCGTTGGGGTTTTTACGTAATTATTGTATGGCCTTGCCTTACAATATAAAGCGCCTTGGGGCAACTGTTTGTTGTGATTTGGCGCTATATAAATAAAATTGATTGATCGATATAAAAATATACCAACCGGAAAGAAACAGAAGTCAAAGGAGATGTAAAAAATGACAGTTTTTTGGTCTTTTATTTTTCATTGTTGATACAGTCCCAACTTCATCTGATTTTAATATAACTAATTTTATTTTTAAAAATTTAATTTGGGACTTGTTCTTTAAAAATTCTTTTTTAAAAAATGGAAAGCAACATTATGTTTGTTTTTCAGGACAGATGAAAGCAACAAGTAACAACAACTAAGCTTGCAGCTGGGACTAGTACTTGGACGCTGAATAGTTTGGTCACGGTGCCGCAGTGTAGTAGTGGAAAAGAGCAGAAACTCACTACGCAACAGCAGCCAACCCAGCGCAGTCATCACAGAGACGCCACCGACATCACAACACACACAGCAACGCACAATGTTAATCAAGCTTTGTGTTGGATTTTACCCATCTCACGCCACATACAAACATCACTTAATCTGCGTCTGCAAATGACTCATGAATCATGTCAGAAATGAGCGCACGTGTATGTGTCTGCTCATACACGATATGGCTCAAGTGTGAGCCATATCACCTGCTGTGTGCATATGTCAGCGAGCGATGGCATGACGCACACAGCTACGAGCAAACATCACTGCTCGGTTGCCATGGCTGATGGTTTCAATACAGCCCAGCTTCAAATTGCTTCCTGTATCTCTTCATCTGTTTCTTGAAGTCATTTTTCCTCGTCTTGCCTTCCCTCTTCCCTGCTGTGCACTGGAGACAGCTTTGTTCACTGAATACAGAGCTCATCTCTCTACTTCCATCTTTTCTCCTCTTTCTGCTGTCAGACCTCCTTTAATTCCAGTTAATCTTTCCCTATTATTTTTTTGGGGGGGATGGGTAAGCCATTTTATCCTCTCCTATATGTCTCAGGTTATATATCATTTTTAATCTCATCTATTGGTTTCTTGCTTCATCAGATTTCCTATTGTCTTATTTCTTTCCACTGTCTGTCAGTGGATGTGTTTTTGTTTGTGCAGCCTTTGTCGTTTTCTCTCTCAGATGAAATTATACGGCGCCGTTCAACCAGGACTCTCGCTCTATTTTTGTCTTGTGTGAGTTTTATCTGCTAAAAAAAACAAAAAAACATTGAGGGATGAAATGGGCTGGCTGAGGTTTCCTTTTTCCTCCTGAATTCCCTCCTGAAGACGATGATGGTGTTGGCAGATTTTGGCAGAGAAGCAGCACTTACTGGGCTGAGATAATGTGGCAGGGGCTACAAGTTTCATTCTTAAAGCACCCAGATGATTGCAGTGCCTCGCCGCTGCCAGCTCGTTTTTCAATATAGCTTGATGTCGTCACACAATGTCACTGATAAAACTGTTAGCTCCCACGAGAGCAGACCTCTGTGCAGAAGTCTCAATGGTCATTAATGTATTTTAGATGACGATGTCATCTGATTTGACCTTTATCTCAGAATTACCACCCTGACATGATTTGTGTTGCAACCGAACGGAAAGAGTTCAATTACCAAATTTAATTGAAATTTCTCTGTGTTTTGAAGATGTTGCCGTGGAGAGTAGACAGTGACCTCTGATTTGACCTTGATCTTTGACCTTGACATGGTTGGTGTGTATGAGAGGGAAGTACCCTAAGTTTATCCACCAAATTTACTTGAAATTGCTCTTTGAGTTTTGAAGATATTGCTACAGAGATTAGTCAGTGAACTCTGGTTTGACCCTGACCTTAGACATATGACCTTGACATGACCTGTGTTGCGAGTGGACAGGCCACTGAGTTTAAATGGTAAGTTTAATTCAAACTGCTCTTTGCATTTTGAAGATGACACTGGAGAGAGCAGACAGTAACCACTGATCTGACATTAACCTTTCACCTACGACCTTTATGGGACTTGTGCTGTCAGACAGACAATAACAACAACAACAACAACAGATGAGCAGACAGACATGGTCATTGCACCAGCCTCCTTCCACTTCACAGTGAGACTAAATATCTCATCATTCTCTGAAACACTTTTTTCCTTTTTATAGAATAGAATAGAAAGCCTTTATTGTCATTACACACAGCAAACAGTGCAGCAATTGAGAGAGTGCAAAAGGAAATGTAAAACTGTATGACAACTATAGGCAATGTAACAATTGAAAAATGTGCAAAAGTCCTGTGCTACAAATGAGATAGATATGGCGCGGCTCAGTACCTAATATAGTCCGTTTTTAGTGCAGATTATTGTTCAACATGGTGATGGTTTTGGGGAAGAAAGTGTCTCTGAGTCTGTTTGTCCTGGCCTGTATGGACCTGTAGCGCCTGCCAGAGGGCAACAGGTTGAATAGGTGAAAGCTGGGGTGTGTATTGTCCTTGAGAATGTTCTTGGCCCTACAAAGACAACGGGAGGTGTAGATGGTGGAAATGGAGGGCAGAGGACAGCCAATGATTTTTTATGGGCAGTGTTTGCTACCCTCTGCAGTCTCTTCCTGTCAGCTTCAGTGTAGCTGGAGTGCCACACTGACACTGCGTAGGTCAGCAGGCTCTCTATAGTGGAGCAATAGAAGGTCACCAGCAGGGGTGTGCTTAATTGCTCCTTCCTAAGCACCCTTAAGAAGTGTAGTCGCTGCTGGGCCTTCTTGACCAGTGCTGCGATGTTGACTGACCAGGAGAGGTCAGCAGAGATGTGAACCCCTAGGAACTTGAAGGACTCCACTTGCTCCACGCATTCGCCATTAATGTATAGGGGGGCAGGGGCAGCTTTCTTTCGACGGAAGTCCAGGATGAGTTCCTTAGTCTTTGTGATGTTTAGTGCTAAGTTGTTGGCTGCACTCCACTCGACCAGTTTTTGGACCTCATCTCTGTAGGCCGCTTCGTTTCCCCTTGTTATCAGCCCCACCACTGTTGTGTCATCAGCAAATTTGACGATGATGTTCTCCGAGTGGGTGGGGGTGCAGTCAGATGTGTAGAGCGAGTAGAGGAGTGGGCTCAGCACACAGCCCTGGGGGGAGCCGGTACTGAGAGTATGGAAGGAGGAGAAGTGAGGGCCAAGCTTCACCTGCTGTGGTTGGTTGACCAGGAAGTCTTTGATCCAGGAGCAGGAGGGCAGTGGGATCCCCATGTTGGATAACTTGGGATAAGAATGTCTGGTATTATGGTATTAAAAGCTGAACTATAGTCAATGAAGAGCATCCTGACGTAGCTCCCTTGTTTCTCCAGGTGAGTCAGTGCTGAGTGAAGAGCAGTTGTTATTGCATCTTCTGTGGATCTGTTAGACCGGTATGCGAACTGATGCTGGTCCAGGGTAGGGGGGAGACAAGCTTTGATGTGTCTTAGAACCACTTTCTCAAAGCACTTGGTGATGACTGGGGTGAGTGCTACCGGGCGGAAGTCATTTAGGCTGGTTGTGGGTGATTTTTTGGGAACTGGGATGATAGTGGTGGATTTTAAGCAGGCTGGGATGACGGCTTGTTCTAGTGACAGGTTGAAAATGACAGTGAAAACCTGTGCTAGCTGGTCAGCACATGCCTTGAGCACCTTCCCTGGTACTCCAACCGGGCCTGAAGCCTTCCTGGGGTTCACAGCCCGGAGCACTCATCTCACGTCCTCAGCCGCTAGAGTAAGTGGGGGTGGGGGGGGGGGGGGGGGGGGACTGGAGGCTGGAATGGGTTGTAGTGGGGGTTGGGGTGTTGTGGTTGAGTGCTGTGCCTGAGACTCAAAACGGGCATAGAAGCTGTTCAGCTCCTCTGCTAGTGCCAGATCTGAGTTCCCTGGTGTCGCAGCACAGCCTCTGTAATTGGTGATCGACTGTATGCCCTGCCACACCCGTCGGGAGTTATTAACCCCTTAACGCCTGAATTTATATAGCTGTATATAAAAAAATGTTTTGTGTGTGTGTGTTTGCCTTTAAGTACACTCAACAAAAATATAAACGCAACACTTTTGGTTTTGCTCCCATTTTGTATGAGATGAACTCAAAGATCTAAAACCTTTTCCACATACACAATATCACCATTTCCCTCAAATATTGTTCACAAACCAGTCTAAATCTGTGATAGTGAGCAGTTCTCCTTTGCTGAGATAATCCATCCCACCTCACAGGTGTGCCATACCAAGATGCTGATTAGACACCATGATTAGTGCACAGGTGTGCCTTAGACTGTCCACAATAAAAGGCCACTCTGAAAGGTGCAGTTTTGTTTTATTGGGGGGGGGGGGGGGGGATACCAGTCAGTATCTGGTGTGACCACCATTTGCCTCATGCAGTGCAACACATCTCCTTCGCATAGAGTTGATCAGGTTGTCAAGTGTGGCCTGTGGAATGTTGGTCCACTCCTCTTCAATGGCTGTGCGAAGATGCTGGATATTGGCAGGAACTGTTACACGCTGTCGTATACGCCGGTCCAGAGCATCCCAAACATGCTCAATAGGTGACATGTCCGGTGAGTATGCTGGCAATGCAAGAACTGGGACATTTTCAGCTTCCAAGAATTGTGTACACATCCTTGCAACATGGGGCCGTGCATTATCCTGCTGCAACATGAGGTGATGTTCTTGGATGTATGGCACAACAATGGGCCTCAGGATCTCGTCACGGTATCTCTGTGCATTCAAAATGCCATCAATAAAATGCACCTGTGTTCTTCATCCATAACAGACGCCTGCCCATACCATAACCCCACTGCCACCATGGGCCACTCGATCCACAACATTGACATCAGAAAACCGCTCACCCACACGACGCCACACACGCTGTCTGCCATCTGCCCTGGACAATGTGAACCGGGATTCATCCGTGAAGAGAACACCTCTCCAACGTGCCAAACGCCAGCGAATGTGAGCGTTTGCCCACTCAAGTCGGTTACGACGACGAACTGGAGTCAGGTCAAGACCCCGATGAGGACGACGAGCATGCAGATGAGCTTCCCTGAGACGGTTTCTGACAGTTTGTGCAGAAATTCTTTGGTTATGCAAACCGATTGTTTCAGCAGTTGTCCGAGTGGCTGGTCTCAGACTATCTTGGAGGTGAACATGCTGGATGTGGAGGTCCTGGGCTGGTGTGGTTACACGTGGTCTGCGGTTGTGAGGCTGGTTGGATGTACTGCCAAATTCTCTGAAACGCCTTTGGCGACGGCTTATGGTAGAGAAATGAACATTCAATACACGAGCAACAGCTCTGGTTGACATTCCTGCTGTCAGCATGCCAACTGCACGCCCCCTCAAATCTTGCGACATCTGTGGCATTGTGCTGTGTGATAAAACTGCACCTTTCAGAGTGCCCTTTTATTGTGGGCAGTCTAAGGCACACCTGTGCACTAATCATGTCTAATCAGCATCTTGATATGGCACACCTGTGAGGTGGGATGGATTATCTCAGCAAAGGAGACGTGCTCACTATCACAGATTTAGACTGGTTTGTGAACAATATTTGAGGGAAATGGTGATATTGTGTATGTGGAAAAAGTTTTAGATCTTTGAGTTCATCTCATACAAAATGGGAGCAAAACCAAAAGTGTTGCGTTTATATTTTTGTTGAGTGTAGATGGTAAATAATGTTGCGATTATTAATTTCACTTTTGCACAAAATAAATAGTAATTTTGGTAATAATTTATGTTAGAATGTTATAATAATAATAATGGTATGTTGCAAATTTGTGACAACAGGCATACTGGTCAATTTGGTATGTTGCATATTTGAGTCAAATATTGTAGCATATATGCGACAATAGTTATTAAGGGGTTAAGCGGTCCTCTATCCTGCTCTTATGCTCTGCTTTGGCGGTCTTGATGCCTCTCCTGAGGTCAGCACGGGTGTTGTTGTATAGTGCTCTGTCTCCCAATCTGAAGGCTGCGTCCCGGTCACGGAGGAGCGTGCGGACCTGGCTAGTCATCCATGGTTTTTGGTTTGGAAACACCAGAATGTTCTTTTCCACAGTAACCATTTCAATGCAGTACTTGATGTAGGACAGTACTGTGTCTGTGAGTGTAGCCAGGTCTTCATGGTAAAAGGCTTCCCACTGTGTCTGGTCAAAGCAGTCCTGCAGACAGGCGAGGGCAGCATCAGGCCAGGTGTTAATGGTCAGCCGTTTAGGCTTTGTCGGTTGAGGAGGGTGTAAGCGGGGGTGAGAAACAGGAAGAGGTGATCTGACTGGCCCAGGTGGGGGAAGGGTATGGCTCTGTATGCTCTCTTGATGTTGGTATAAACATGGTCCAGAGTGTTTTCCCCTCTTGTAGGGCATTTCACATGCTGGTGAAATTTTGGTAAAACAGTTTTAAGATTTGCCTTATTAAAGTCGCCCGCAATGATGTGAATGCCGTTTGGATAGGCATTCTGTTTGTTTATGGCGTTTAGCAGCAGGGAAAGAGCTATGTTTACATTAGCATCCGGTGGTATGTAGACTGCTGTGATGACCACAGCAGCTAGCTCTCTAGGCAGGTAGAATGGTCTGCATCTCACTGACATAAACTCTAAGTCAGGAGAACAGTGTCTGACCACAACAGTACTATTTTTGCACCAACCTTCATGTACAAGGTCTCTTAGATAATAAACCGACCCTTTTATTTTTATTTTTTTAACTATATGGATTTGAATGACATGCGATTACACCAATCATGCTTGAACCCTCGTGCGCATGCGTGAGTTTTTTCACGCGTGTCGGTGACGTCATTTCCCTGTGGGCAGGCCTTGAGTGAGATGTGGTCCCGCCCTCTCGGCTGAATTCCTTTGTTTCACACGCTGCTCGAGACGGCGCGCGTTGCTTTATCAAAATTTTTTCTGGACCTGTGAGGAATATCCGAGTGGACACTATTCGAGAAATTAAGCTGGTTTTCTGTGAAAAGTTTAACGGCTGAGAGATTATGGGGTGTTTCTGTCGGTGTAAGGACTTCCCACGGAGCGGGACGTCCTGCAGCGCTTCCAGGCGCTGTCGTTGGCCTGTTTCGAGCTGATAACATCCTAATTTAAGGCTTAATTCACCCAGGACATCGTGAGAGAACAGAGAAGATTCAGAAGAGGCCGGCATGAGGAATTTATGCGGACATTCCACTGTTTAAGGACGTTTTTTAATGAAAGATGTGTGCGCAAATTCGCCGAGTCGTTTCCATGACGACTCGGCAAATCTGTGTGCGCCGCGACAGGAAAAACACCTCCGTGTTGAAAACCATTTGTAGAATTCAGGCAGCTTTTAATGGCTTTCAACAAGTGAGTAACTGAGAAATTGTTTAACAGCTTGGGCATGTTCCAACGTGCCCGTTAAGATTTCCAACGGAGGTGTTTTTCCTGCCGCGACCCCCCGCGGTCGGGTCCAGCCCGACATGCGACTCTGCCCACACGTTCTTTCATTACAAAATGACCGTTAACAATGGAATGTCCGAATAAACTCCTCATGCCGACTTCTTCTGAAAGTTCTCTGTTCTCTGACGACTTACTGCGTCAACAGAGCCTGAAATGTGGAAGTTTTCAACTTGAAACGGCGAGACGCTGCCGCCTCGAAGCGCAGATCGCCGTCAGGTGCCGTGGACCGTCCTTAAAGCGACACTACCAGACCAAAATCTTTCATCAGCCGTTAAAATTTTTACCGAAAACCAGCTGAATTTATTGAATGGTGTCCACTCAGTTGTGCCTTAAAGTTTTGAAAAAATTTTGATCAAACAAAGCAACAGTCTCTGAGCCATTCCTAAACAATGAAAAAAATCGACGAGCGGGTGGACGACTCCTCACTCAAAGACTGCCCACAGGCGAATGACGTAACCGACAGGCGTGAAAAAACTCTCGCATGCCCACGAGGGTTCAAGCATGTCTGATGTAATCACACGTGATTCAAATCCATATGGTTTTTGAAAAAAACAATAAGGTCGGATACTTTTCTAATAGACCTCGTATATAGATGCAGAGGCCCTCACCTGTTTTTCCCTGAGTCGCTGTTCCTGTCCCATCTGTGTAGCGTGCGGCCTGCTATCTGCGCCGAAACATCGGGGATTTCTGCATGTAGCCATGTCTCTGTGATTATAAGTGCGCAGCACTCTTGAATGTAGTGATTCCCAGCTAGATGTAGTTCCAAATCATCCGTTTTGTGTACCAAGGATCTGGCATTTGAGAGATAAAGGCTTGGCAGTTTCCTTGGTTTATGCAGCAGTCCAGCCCTGCAGCCCCGTTTTTGCTTTCTCTCGCGATGCCGCCTGTGTCGCTTGCCGGCCCCAATAACAATCCACGAAGATCCCTCTGGTCTCGCTATCTCGTCTGGGATGTTGTGAGTTTGCTGAAAGTCGCTGCAGATGGTAGTTTTCTGTTGAAAACCGATGTTTATTAAGTCCACCCGGTCATACTGTTTGTAAAAGTCCGTAAGCGACGTACAAGATTCCAAAACAACACACAAAAGACACAAAAAGGTGCACAAATAGGGAGAGCTGTAAGCCGCTGCGTCTGCGCGCGCTGCCATCTTATGCCAACTTATGCCATCTTATTTCTATATTTGTCCATTATTTCATTATTTTCATTGTGTCACCAATGATCCTCTATAGAGAAACACCTGGGGTACTGTTTATAACCGTTGTGGATGCACCAAACTGGAGCTGAAAGATGTGCATGACAATATTAAGGTACACATTGTGATTTATAAAGCAAACTTGACTGCAGAATGTTGCATGTGTACACAAACAATGGCCCATGAGTACTAACATGTTGGAGAGGGATGAAATGTGAGTGGCAGCATTATTACACATATGACACCGTGCGAGTGAGTCATAACCCATATATTTAATCCCACTTAACACGCGTCACATACACATCATCATAAATTTCAAAAAACTGTTAGATGTGATTGTGAGCCATAATTATTCCAGAGTGACTGTTCAGTTGTTAAATATATGACGACTCAGATCTAAATCACACGTTTAATAATTTATCAGCACACTGCAGCTGTTGAAATATATATTTGTGGACATGGCTGAACTGTCGCCCTCATGTGGACATGGTGTAACATCCTGCCTGTTCTCTCTGGCATGAAGCAAATACAAAGGTTTTCCTTCATGCAATTTTCTATTAAAAAAAATGGGCCGACATTATTTTCACTACTCAAAATTTTTTTAGAAGAAATTTTATGTTAGGAGAGCAAAGGATTGTGGGAGAATTAAGGATAAATAATTGTCCAGTTATTGTTTTATTTATTTATTTATTTATTTGGTCAGTTTCACGTTGGTTCTGGTCAAAATATTATTACAGTTTGTTAAAGCTTCTTAAGTTAACTTGTAGCACCCTAAGTGGATGGTCATTAGGAAGTGTTGCACTTTTTATGGGCACTTTTTATTTATTTATTTATTTTGTTTCGGGGCGGGGGGGGGGGGGGGATGTCATGCACTGCTGTGATCACACACAAGAGCCCCAATTTCTGCTGCAGAATCATTTCTTTTCCCGTTCTTCCTCGCTGTTGGAACAATAAGTTCAGGTTTTGGGCTTTATGTGTTGTGTCTGAACATTCATGAGGTGTTTTACATTCACCGTTTTTGGTTGAATGTGGGCATGCAGAGGACAAGATATGAAGGAGATCAACATGTACAGTTCAATGCAGCATGGGAATTGTTTTGAGTTAGATTTTTTTTTTTTTTGTGCCCCATTTTTGCCTTTTGTTAGTATGTATACTTTTAGTATGGATTCTATGCAATGTCTTCTAAATGATGCCCATGGTTTTTACTTCTACACTACTGGACAGCCGCGCTGTCTTGACAAATGTTTCTACTCACTTTTGTAGATCACCACTGGGGGCAGTGTTCCACACAGTAGCAAAAAGTGTAATGTATAAGAAGAAGAAATACAATTTTCAGCCTGTTAACTTAAACAAACCATAGTATCTTATCTCTTTGGGGAGATAATACAACATACTGCATAAAACAAAGCAGTTTCCTATGTTTTTTGCTTGTTGCAATTCATTTGTTTCTTGTTTCTTAATTCCTCCTTTGTCTCCATTACTTCACCACGGTTCAAGTCTATGCAGAAGAGATGACTGTGAGGGAAACCACCAAGACATCTATGGCAACTCTGAAGGAGTTACAGCCTTCGGTGTCTGTAATTGGATTAACTATGCATTGTGCAACTCCTGCATGTTGTACCACCAGTCATACAGTGCATCTGGAAATTACTGACAGCACTCCGCTTTTTCCACCTTTTGTTATGTTACAGCCTCATTCCAAAATGGATGAAATTCATTTTTTCCTCCAAATTCAACCTGCTCCAGAGCACTCCTCACCTCAAACTGGGGCGACGGTTTATCTTTCAGCAGGACAATGACCCTAAGCACACAGTAAATATATCAAAGGAGTGGCTTCAGGACAACTCTGTGAATGTACTTGAGTGGCCCAGGCACAGCCCAGACCTAAATTTGACTGAACATCTCTGGAGAGATCTCAAAATGGCTGTGCACTGATGCTCCCATCCAATCTGATGTGCTGCAAAGAGGAATGGGCAAAACTGCCCAAAGATAGGTGCACCAAGCTTGTGGAATCATATTCAAGAAGACTTGAGGCTGTAACTGCTGCAAAAGGTGGATCAACAATGTATTGAGCAAAGGGTGTGAAGTCTAATGTACATGTGATTTCTTAAATTTTTAATAAGTTTGCAAGCATTTCAAAAATCTTTTTTTCATTTTGTCCTTATGGGTTGTAGTGGGTAGAATTTTGAGGGAAAAAATTAATTTACTCCATTTTGAAACAAGACTGTAACATAACAATGTGGAAAAAGTGAAGTGCCGTGAATACTTTTCTGGATACACTGTACATTAATGTTGGAGTCCAACAAGGAAGGATTTTCATACAAGCAAATATGCCAAATCAAGGCTCAAATCTCCTATGTGGCTTCTGGCAAACTGAGTAAAATTTCCCAAACCTATTCAGCTCCACCATGAAACAGTCAAGTATGACATAAGAGTTTTGGTGGCTTCCCGCACTAGTCTCCATCATGCATGATGGCCTGTGTCCATCTCCAGACATGTGTATAGAAAGCTGGTAATGGAGGATCTTTGTGTAAAAATGGCTAGAATTTCTAAATGGTTTATGTTGTATTACTGTTAAAGATCCTAAATCAAAACTAAAAGTCGATGCTGCAAACACATCTTGAATCTTAATTCCACTGTAGACCCGGAAAGAGAGAGAGAGAGAAAAAAAAAAAACAAAAAACTGTCCAAATACTTGTGGGCCTGACTGTATATACATTAAATCTGCCAAAAAGGCCACATTTAGAAGTTCTGAGCTTTGGCGAATGTCTCTTTAAAGACTCAGTGTTGTAACATATCGTAAAGCTGTAGCACTGACATCACTGATGTAAAGGGACACATAAGAGTTTGTGTGCACTCCCTGTGTTTATAGAGCAGCTCCTCTGTAAGGCACAGGTTCATAAATACACACACATCACAGCGTCTGTAGCCTGAGTGCCGGGAGTCATATTCCAACCTCTCTTCACGTGTGCAACACAGACACAATCTCAAGAGCCTCTATCACAGAAATGACACTTCGTGGGAGCCGACCACAAGGACCTGGGGTTACCAATGCAAACAAAGGCCAGAGTTGAAGAACGGACCTCACTTCTTTTGCCCCTCCTTCACTATGCTCAACCTCCCCTTCAAACGGTCTTTCACCGCTCATCTGTTCTCCTCGATGTCACTCACTCATCTCGTCTGCACTCATTTCACCCTGCAGGCTTTTTCCCGCTGTATTATTTAATAGCAGGGACAGCTTCTTGTTTTCGGTGTTTGCACACTGTCAGCCGCCGGACACAACCAGGGCCTCTAATCGTGGAGGAGTGCACCTTACCATACTTCACAAAAACCAACCTGCAACCAGAGGGAATGCATTTAATCACATTCTGTTCTCCTGATGTCTCTTTCATGGCTAGATTGCTCACGGTGTCATACGTTAAAATGTCTGTATGCTGTGAAAATGTTGAACTTGTACAAACATTCACTTTTCGGAGGTTTGAATCGGCGCATCTCCATTTATATCTTACTGTTTTTTTTCCCCCTTTTCTTTACTGCAGTGTGATAAGGAGATGGCTCCTATATGTAGACCTGGGTTTGATGTCTGTGTCCACTGACAAGACATTTCATCTGGATGGTCTCAGACTGTCCTGCTGTAAATGGGTGGACTGGAGAAGTAACGTGTTGGGCTGGTGTTCCATCCATCCATCCATTTTCTATACCCGTTTACTCCAATTAATGTTCATGGTGGTGGGGGGGGGGGGACTGGAGCGTATGTGAGCAGCCAAGGGCATATGGCAGGGTACAACCTGGACAAGACGCTAGTCTGTAACAAGGCTGGTGTCCCACCCAGTGGACTCTTATCGGGTTTATAGGACTTGAAACATCCAACGTACAAATTGTTTTCTTTGGCTACTCTAGTTTAGCTCAGGGTTTCCATGGTAGATCCAGGATGGACCGCATGTTAATTTGGCAGAGGTTTCACACTGGAACCCCTCCCTGATGGTGACAGTTGGTTGTGAACCAGGGACCTTCTGGTTTGGAAGTAAGCGCACTAACAACTTGCCTCCCCATGGTCCAGTTACACAATTTACACATTTCAAAAATGTGTAAAGAACTGCAGAGACAGAAGAGAGACACATAAAAAGAACCATAAAAATAATAAACATCAGAATAAATTAAACATTTATTTTCCTCATGCTTCGCCAAAAACAATGGACCCAGCAAGATGCTGGTGACAAAACATCGACAAGGGAAACCAATACATTGTCATGACGTTCTAAGAAAAATATAAAGCGGATAATATTTTTTAACATTTCAAAACATGTCGTGGTGCATCATGGGCCATGAAGGAGCGGTCGATGTCAGAAAGATGTCAACAGGATCCACCAAGTCTGAGTGGAATCTGGACACCACCCCCACCCACCCACGACCCTTTACGTGAAATTTCTTCATAAGTAGTAAATGACGCCGGACCTGCATTTTTTCAAAAACCTGTTCAAGACAGTCGCACAAAGAAACACACAACAATCACCCGTGAAAGCATGATGTGGGTGGTAAAACGAGAAGAACAACGGCCAAAAAGAGATGATGAGAGAGATGAAATGTGATAGTTAACAGATTCAAACCGGGGGGGCTACAAAGAGCAAGCCGAAACAGGATTAAGATTAAAAAGACCAAACACTGTCTACTTAAAAGCTCGGCAGCTGAGTCACTCGCTGCAGAACGACGGCAGAAGACGAGGCGTCTGTGAGCTGCTCTCCATTTATTTCACAGCCCAGATGATAAATTATCAAACGTGTCGAGTCACAGTCACAACAGCAGCTGTGAGGCCGACACCAACACTGAGGCCGCTGCCTTACCAGCAAAAAGGGCTAATGCTCACGCCACAAACAGCATCGATAAGATGTACAGCACAGTGGGATTAATATAAGCACCATCTTTCAAGCTCAAACTATTTTGAATGATTAACTATTGAATGAAACAGTTCAGCATACATCTCAGCTCTTTAGCTGGTGTGCATAAATATCGATGGTGAAAAAGAAGGATGGCCAAGAAGGCAGGGTGTCGTTTCACTTTTTTCCTTACATGATAATCTGTTCTTACTAGTGATGCACATCTCTTTATTATAAAATAATCTGATACATATCTAGTTAAGTAAGCTATGACACTTTTTATTATGAAGGGGTTCGATTCTGTGTGATATGATGCAATCCAGTACAATTCTTCATTTACTGTAGAAATTCACTTTTAATAACTTAGAAAAAGACAAAAGTGGCTTTGCTTCCCTTTAAATGTATATTTCATGAAAAACCAGGGACTTTAATCAGGTTTTTACTACTATGCTGTAGTACAGTGGCACTACCTCTGCACACCTTTTGTTGATGACTACAGGCAGCACTCCATACAGTAGCAGAAATTGTAGCATAGAAGAAGCCCAGAAGAAGCCAGCTGTTGACAGCACTGAATAAATAGCTACAATAGCACAACTTTCCCACTCTGAACCAGTATTACAGTATTAAATTGTTAACTGAATGCAAAGTTCAAACGTGCAGATTTATCTTTGCTACCGGTGACCACTACTGATCATGCTGATTTTATTTTTACGTCACAAAGTTAATGTCCATGTGACCAGACCTGCGCCAACCTTTGACCTTTTTTTTTTTATATAGCCGTAAAAGGAGCAGCATAATTCAACAAAATTAGTGAAAAATCAATGTGACCCACTCTCCTGACAAAGTCGAGTTGAACCCACATCAGCTGACTCTCTCATATGCTTCAATTGGCACATTCCTTATAGAGCACCCTAATTAATTTTCACAGCTGGCATAGCTGCTTCCTCCGCAAGCTGAATTGCACCACCACCTCAACACCTCCTGTTTCTTGTTATCCAGCTTAATTGCTGTCATTTCATTGTCTCTGCTGCCTGCTCTGATCTATTGCTCGTGATTGGGGTCTTTGTTGTTGCCTCCCTGCTATACAGCCTTTCCATGTTGGCACACGGAGGGGTAGGGAGGCACTTTCAATGCATGTAGGTTTTTCCACTAAAGGTTTTTCCTTGATCACACTGTGTTCTATTTCTTTACAATATGTCAATAATTTAAAATAATGTTACTTGATAGTGGAAGAACTACTTGCTTGTTATACCACCCGCAAAACAAAGGTTTAGGGATGAGGCAATAGCAATCAAGCTGTCAGTCTGTCAGGTGTGGGCAACAAGGGCAAACATGGCGCAAGTTTTCGTTGACACCGATGACCTCAGCAGGTGGTTTTACTGATGATTTGGATCATGCACAGAGAAACGGGCCATATGACCAAAATGTCATAGCTGACGTTCTCTCACAATGCAACCACTCATTTGATATAAGGTCATTCTGGCGGTACCCAAGGACCTTTCAAAGACACCTAGTACCAAAGACATTCAGTCGTCACCTTAGCTCACTGGTTAGCATCCGAGTCTAACAGTCATACAGGGACACAACATAGGTTAGGATACCCATCTAACTACTTGAACAAGACAATTCATCTGCAATGCCCCAGTCTACCCAGTTACAAATGGTTACTGGACTGGGCTGGGAACTAACTTGCTTTGGACTGGTGTCTCATGTAGGGGGAGTCCAAGAGTGTCATCTACTTCACATGGGGGATAAACACCAGCACCAGCAAGCATCGGGGCTTGTATCAGACTTTCTGCTGCTTCCTCTTCATGGTTCACATTTTGATCACACCTCTGCTATCTTTAGGTTGGTACTCCTGGTTATTGTACTTTTACAGTGAATTCTCCTCTACATTTGTGCTGCTGTTGGGTGATGGCTGTGCATGCATGATCACATACAAAAAGTGATTGTGCCCTAATTCACGTCTGATCAATCACAGAAGAGACTTTTAAACGTCATGTGCAAAGATTGTGGATGAACTCTGAAATGTTGCCTGGTGTACACACACACGCAACTGCTGTGTTTAACTTTATTCCAGCTTTCTGGGACCGTGTTTTGGACACGATGTTATGAGGTGAGTTTGGGTAGTGTGTGTACACACAAGTGCTATCACCCAACAGCATGTCCCTGTAAACACATCACATGTCAAACGTTTTATTTTCTTTTTTGAACACGCAGTGAGTGATTTTATTGGATACCTGGAGAGTTGGAGATGTGTGCAGAGTGGATGTGGGTTTTTGCTGTTCAGACTAACAAAAAAATTATTTAGATACAATCTTGATATGTTAAAAATCCGATTTGAACTGGTCATCTGAACGTGGCCTAAAGTCTGGTACTTTGACCTACCACTGTGGTTCTCTGCACAAGGGTCACCAGTCATACTAAACTCCTTACATTCTTCTTCAACACCATTCAAATTCACGGTCCTATTAGAGGCTTTTTTTTTAAAGCAGGTTGGCTCTATGGAAGTCACGATCCTCAAACTGCAGTTTGCAGTTGGAAATTAACAGATCACTATCACTCATAATCTTCTTATATCAAACAAGGTCTGCATACTAATAGGGGTTTTAAGGCGTGACGGGGACAGCACATGACTTTCTCTCACCGTTAATGATGGCTTATTACTCAGTCACACTCACAGACTATAAGGCAGTGATGAGTTTATTGCAAAGTAACCCCCACATAACAAGACTTAAGTCACGCCTTTCCACTGAAATACACAGCGCAGTGGGGCAGAATGTGTTGTTCTTACTCATATATTGTGCCGTGTGATGGGCTGGTAGAAATCACACATAGAACATTATAAATTTAGTATTTTAAACAACACTGCCAATGACACAGTCTTCATATTTCATTTAGTTAATAGGGGAAAATGTGCTTGTACAAGAACATGTTCCATCATGCCAGAGCATCTTTGGGACTAAAAATTTGTCCCGTATTTCAACCAAATTTATTCACTAGCTGACCCCACAATTTGAGGAAAAAAAGAAGCGTCGCACAAGAACAAAGAGATGAGGATTGTAATGGTGCTGGCTGGCAGTGGCACTCTGTCACACTCTGACATCATCTCGGCCCATGACATTAGCCAGTAAAAGAAATAACGGCAGATAATGGCTTCATTATTTCATTTGCCGTGTGGGTGTTTGATTGTTTTAGCTATGAGTGGATCTCTAAAAGCTTAAATTTACAGTGGCGAAGAGGCGAGATCCTGCAGCCAGCCACTGGATTTAACAGCTCCAAATGAAAGCCATAACATCAGGCTGCAGATAATCTGGTGAGGAAAAAGCCAATTGAAAGCCCTCTGTGAGCCCAGGTGAAATCCTCATCTGGACTCAAAGGAAGCAAACTAAACACTTAAACCAATTATATATTTTAAATACAATGTTACCTGAATATTCCAGAGAAAATGCAACAACAACAACATAGCAAAATTAAATGAGCATAGAAGACTAACAAATAAAAGCACCTGAAACATGGCATTAAAGGATTTGAAAACTAGGTATTTGTCCTAGAACCAGTGCTGTGTGATTTGAAAGCAAATAACCTGCATACAAACTCATATCAGGTCCATACATTTAAGATGTGTGTGTGTGTGTGTGTGTGTGCGCATGCACGCACACACGAATACAGGGAAAAATTGCAGGTGAATCAAAAGTGAAGCCATCAAATAGTACCTAAAAGGAGAACTCTGGTATTTTCATCCATGTTTTAAGGTTCATCGTTTCACTCGGGGAAAAAAAATAATGTAACGTATTTTCTGATGAAAATAATGCCTCTTGAAGAGGAAAAAAACTTATATATAGTTGTGGCATACTTTTTAAAGTTTATTTTGTTTAGGGCTTGATTCATGGGAAAGTCCTATCTAAATAGTTACAATTATTATTATAAGTAACAAATGAGTGAGATATTATACAAATAATGAATGTTTATGAGTTCAATGGTACAAATATTTCATGAGGTGAAAGCTGGAACATACCATTCACTAATCATGGTGTCTAATCAGCATCTTGATATGGCACACCTGTGAGGTGGGATGGATTATCTCAGCAAAGGAGAAGTGCTCACTATCACAGATTTAGACTGGTTTGTGAACAATATTTGAGGGAAATGGTGATATTGTGTATGTGGAAAAAGTTTTAGATCTTTGAGTTCATCTCATACAAAATGGGAGCAAAACCAAAAGTGTTGCGTTTATATTTTTGTTGAGTGTGTATATATATATATATATATATATATATATATATATATATATATACACAACCCCTGGCAAAAATTATGGAATCACCGGCCTCGGAGGATGTTCATTCAGTTGTTTAATTTTGTAGAAAAAAAGCAGATCACAGACATGACACAAAACTAAAGTCATTTCAAATGGCAACTTTCTGGCTTTAAGAAACACTATAAGAAATCAAGAAAAAAAGATTGTGGCAGTCAGTAACGGTTACTTTTTTAGACCAAGCAGAGGGAAAAAAATATGGAATCACTCAATTCTGAGGAAAAAATTATGGAATCACCCTGTAAATTTTCATCCCCAAAACTAACACCTGCATCATATCAGATCTGCTCGTTAGTCTGCATCTAAAAAGGAGTGAACACACCTTGGAGAGCTGTTGCACCAAGTGGACTGACATGAATCATGGCTCCAACACGAGAGATGTCAATTGAAACAAAGGAGAGGATTATCAAACTCTTAAAAGAGAGTAAATAATCACGCAATGTTGCAAAAGATGTTGGTTGTTCACAGTCAGCTGGGTCTAAACTCTGGACCAAATACAAACAACATGGGAAGGTTGTTAAAGGCAAACATACTGGTAGACCAAGGAAGACATCAAAGCGTCAAGACAGAAAACTTAAAGCAATATGTCTCAAAAATCGAAAAATGTACAACAAAACAAATGAGGAACGAATGGGAGGAAACTGGAGTCAACATCTGTGACCGAACTGTAAGAAACCGCCTAAAGGAAATGGGATTTACATACAGAAAAACTAAACGAAAGGCAACATTAACACCTAAACAGAAAAAAACAAGGTTACAATGGGCTAAGGAAAAGCAATTGTGGACTGTGGATGACTGGATGAAAGTCATATTCAGTGATGAAGCTCGAATCTGCATTGGGCAAGGTGACGATGCTGGAACTTTTGTTTGGTGCCTTTCCAATGAGATTTATAAAGATGACTGCCTGAAGAGAACATGTAAATTTCCACAGTCATTGATGATATGGGGCTGCATGTCAGGTAAAGGCACTGGGGAGATGGCTGTCATTACATCATCAATAAATGCACAAGTTTATGTTGATATTTTGGACAATTGAAAGGATGTTTGGGGATGATGAAATCATTTTTCAAGATGATAATGCATCTTGCCATAGAGCAAAAACTGCAAAAACATTCCTTGCAAAAAGACATAAGGTCAATGTCATGGCATAGGGTCAATGTCAATGAGCAGATGATTTGATGCAGGTGTTAATTTGGGGGATGAAAATTTACAGGGTGATTCCATAATTTTTTCCTCAGAATTGAGTGATTCCATATTTTTTTCCTCTGCTTGGTCTAAAAAAGTAACCGTTACTGACTGCCACAATCTTTTTTTCTTGATTTCTTATAGTGTTTCTTAAAGCCAGAAAGTTGCCATTTGAAATGACTTTAGTTTTGTGTCATGTCTGATCTGCTTTTTTTCTACAAAATTAAACAACTGAATGAACATCCTCTGAGGCCGGTGATTCCATAATTTTTGCCAGGGGTTGCATATATATATATATATATATATATATATATAGTCAGGGATTTGGCAGGGTCAGGGCGCTGAGCCCTTGTTTCTGGTCTGCTTCGGCTTTGGTTTATTAATATTTGTTTTCTTTGGGATTTATTTAGTTATGTTTTGCTTGTTACTTTGTTTCTTGTTATTCTGTTGCCATTATCCAATTCCGTTCTAGTTTTGTTCTGTCAGGTTATGTTTGCATTATTGATCATTAGTTTATCATCCATGTATTTTCTCATTTGTGTTATCTATTATGCTTTATACTGGGGTTTTGCTTTCTGTTTTTCTTGTAGTTTGTTTTCTTCTTATAGTTCATTCATCACCTTGTTTTCCTAGTCTAGTTCTGCTCTTGTATTTGTTTCCGATCAGTTCTCATGTCTAGTCTGCTTCCAGCCATGGTATGTTCTGTTCATAGTTCCCTGGTTCTCCTCACGCCCCTCTGCGTTCTGTTTTACTCCACACCCTGCACCTGCCTTCATGTCTTCATCCCCCACTCTCACTTTAATTCTGTCTGCTTTGTATTTCCCTTCTCTCACGCTCTGTGCACCTGTTCACATATCTGACTTTTCTCCACTCCACCTTGTACTCTCTTCCCTCACTGTCTTGCACACATAGTATCTTTGTTCATTAGCTACACCCCCTTTCTGGATCCTTCCTCTCACGTGCATCTTGTTAACACCACCTGTTCCTAATTTGTCTACATGCATATAAACCCTCACAGTCTCAGTCCCTCGCCAGATTGTTGTCGCTTCTAGCACACTCTCCAGCCTTTGTTGTTCTCTGTCCTGATTAGTCTTGCCGTGTACCAGTTCCTTGCTCTGTGTTTTTTGACCGCCTTTTTGCCTCAGCCTATATGACAGTGTTTGCCCGTGCCTCAGACCCCTGCCTGGAGATGACTGCATTTTTGCCTCACCCTGCTTGTGCCTCTGCTCCGTTTTCTCACAACCTGTGCACCGAACCTCTGCCCGAAATAAACATGACGACTCAAAGCCTGGTTTGGGAGTTTGTATTGTGGGTCCACCCGCTCCTGGGGTCGGGCAGCCGCCCGCCATGACATATATATATTTATAAAGTTGGAGTATAAGTTTCAGAACCCCCCACCCCCCCATTAAAAATAATACCAATTAAATTAAAAAAATTTAAAAAGATTTTCTCTAGAAATAATGTTAAATGGACCTGCATTTAGTATATAGCGCATTTCCATCTGAATCAGAAGCTCAAAGTGCTTTACAGTGATGCCTCACATTCGCCCATTCACACAGACACCAGGGTGCTGCCAAACAAGGCGCTCACTACATACTGGGGGCAACTTGGAGAATAATGACCTTGCCCAAGGAGCCTTAGTGATATTCCATTCAGGCTAGGGTTTGAACCGACGATCCTGTGGTATCAAGCACAACGCTTAACCACCAGACCATCACCTCCCATAATGGCACACGGGCAAGCTAAAAACACTCAGTTTGTTTTGCTGACACTGACCAGACAAATATGTGATGAGACATGCCTGGTAGCATGGAGAGGATCCCCACAGAGTACATTTTTAGCTCACTAAATACAAAGTAAGTAAGTAAACTTTATTTATATAGCACCTTTCACAGATACCAATCACAAAGTGCTTTACAGAGTGCAGTAAAATAGATAAAAACAAAGGCATAGAATACAACAAAGTTAGAACAGCAAAATAAAAACAAAAAGTAGTGCCACTAATTATAAGCTTGTCTAAATACAAGTGTCTTAAGCTGCTTTTTAAAAGAATCAACAGTCGGAGACATGGAGAGCCGGGTCAGGGCATTCCACAGCCTGGGGGCTACTGCTTGAAACGACAGCCGCCCCCCCGAGTTTTAAACCAGGTCTGGACCTTCAGAAGGTTCTGGCCCGAGAACAGGAGAGAGCGGCCAGAAGAATAGGGGGTTAACAGGTCTGTGATGTATTGGAGGGCCTGTCCAATAAAGCCTTAAAAGTCAAGACTAAAATTTTAAAATCAATTCTGAACTTCACAGGTAGCCAATGTAAAGAAGATAAAACCGGTGTGATGTGCGCCCTTCTGTTAGTTCCTGTTAAAAGCCTGCCTGGAGTATTCTGGACCAACTGGAGACGAGTGACAGCAGATTTGTTAAAACAAGTAAAAAGAGAGTTACAATATTCTAAATGAGAGGAAATTAAAGCATGAGTGATCATCTCCAGATTGGGCATGGATAATACTGCTCTCAATTTCTCAAATGATAAAAGCAGTTTTTAATCAGATCTCTTGAATGGCTGTCCAGAGACCTCTGAACCTCAGTTTCTGAGACAGGACTGAGAAGAAGAGCCCAGAAAACCAAGGTGTTGTTTGATTACAAGAATCTTCTGTTCAGGAGCAATGATCAGAGATTATGTCTTACTGGAATTTAATTGAAGACATTTTTAGCTAGCCAGTCCTTGATACAAGAAACACAGTTTATTAGATCAGTTAACTTGTGTAACTCAGATTCCTTGAAAGACCAATAAAACTGAATGACAAAGAACCTTTTCCAACATTTTTTAAAATACCGTAGTTCTCCTTTAATATATGATTAATTCATATTTCTCCGGTGCAGACTTGGCATAGTGCTTGAACATTCTTGTGTTTGCAGAAGAAATTTTGCAGAATTAAGATGAGTCTGCAGAGAGTGGACAAAATATTGTTAAATCAACTCTGTCATTGTGTAAATCAACTCTACAGTATTAGAGTTGACTGACATGCATTAACACTATGATAGAGTACATTTAACACTATCTGTAATAGGACCATATGTACAGTCCTCAATGCAAAGTCTGCAAACATATGACTGTTCAAGCACGTGGACTGTTTTGATGGTGTGATGAGCTCAACAGCGCCGTGGCGCCTTGTTGTAAATGTACAGCTGAGACTGTGAGACAGCAAAGCTTTTGATAACATATTAATAAGCAGTTTTTTATTAAATATGGATGTCACATAAGGACATGAGCACTATGTGTGAGTCACCAATGTTGCTATTGTCTGGCAGACTTTTTAGCACTGAAGCAAAATCGACACGACTGAAACGTGGGACTCTGTGTTCCCCAGCGCACAGCATAGTGCAGGTGTCACTGGGAGTGTACAACTGATGCAGTTGTCATTTTCACAGTCAGTGCCCACGTCGTGTAAATAACAAGTGTAATTGCACTCGTGTGCAGCCATGAGATGTGGTCGGGCGCAGAGCAGAAAGTGACTATACCACAGACAACTGAAAACCTGGGCTAAAGTGGAGAAGAATGTTTTGTGTTATTCACACTGCAGCATTTAAGTACATCTTACACATGCTCCTGACTCTCATACACTCAACTGGGGTGCACAGGACGGCACATTAGCGCAAAACTGAATTGGAAACAAAAATTAACAATGAAATAAAGGTAAAAATGAATGGAAAAATACAAAACTTTAATAACCTGCCTGTATTTTTACACTGGTTTTCTCCTCCAAGGTTGGCACAAACAAGGCGGAGATGGTGGTGGTAATGGGTTTACTGCCTGTGCCTGGCGGGATATGGAGAAGATTGGATGGATTCGGAATGAGGCATATAAAATGCTTCACCTCAAGGAGCTGTGGTGGATGGCTGCTGCTCCTGTAAATTCGCTGGCACAACTTGGCACTACACCTCACAAAGAAATCACACTTCTGAGTTCACCATCTGAACACTAATGAGTCCTGCAGTGGCACACGTAGTAAAATGATTTAGACAGTTGTCTGGGAAGATATTCCTCAAGTCAAGTCAACTGTGTGAGCATGCACTGGTGCTGCGCTTTGCTGCATACACAACAGCATGGAACCTCCTTGGGTCCTGAATGGCAACCACCCGAGCACATGTCCATTCCCACATCTCTAAAGTAACCATTTATCTGCCGCAGTCTGGAGAAACATGGGAGGCCCCTTGGCCTTCTCCAGCTACTGGGGTTCTTAACACTCAGGCACCTGTGTGCTGGATCATGCGCAAAGAAATGAATCACATGGCCAAAATGTTGCAGCTGACACTCCCTTGTCATCGACAGCAGTCACTTGTGTCCATGTAGTGGTTCTATGGCAGGATCCCTTGGGGCTCAATTACTGCTGTTTGGGGGGGTGGTGGTGTCTGATGTGGTTGTTCAAGCCCAGGGAAGAGTGGAAGAGACATGGACATGTTTTGCAGGGGAGGGTGGAACATTCTTTGCTTTGTTGTCTCTTGGCCTCTACCTCATGACGCCGTTAATATTCCATACAGTCTGTTCCCTGAAAGATGGTGCGCCTCCACTCAGAGCGGTCCTCTGTGATGGTCTCCCAGTTGACATGTTCGATGTTGCAGCGGAGGAGAGTGGCTTTCATTTGGTCATGAAATCAACATGTCGGGGCTCTTCAGGGTCTTGTGCCAAGTTCAAGTTGTGAGAACAGGATCTAACAAGGGAATCGAGTTGTGGACATTCTCCTAACATGTCCTATCTAGCGGATATGGTGCCGTGCCATCGTGGCCGAATACTGGGGAGATTGGCTCAAAGAAGAACGGATTCACAGGTGACGAGGTCTTGCCATTTGACCTTGAAGATCGGCCAGTTTCTGCTGTTGGAAACACTCCAGCTTTTTCACATCACACCTCTACAAAACCTACACCTCAGAGCCATAGAGAAGGATGGAAAGAATGACGGCTCAGAAGACAATGATTTTGGTATGAAGACTGAGTTTGTGGTTTAAGAAGACACATTTGGAGAGTCTCCCAAATGCTGCATGTGTGGCACAAATTCTATTGTCGATGTCTTTCTGCACAGCGCAGTGACTGGGCAGGTAACTTCCCAGACAGGGCATCTCAAGGACTTTACCAAGAATGTGTATGTTGCTGGTGTCTAAAGGGGGATGACCTGGGACTCCCTGCGCAAGGATCTTAGCTCCCTCACAATGCAAGTAATACTCCTGATCTTAGTCTGAGACTAGGTTCAGGAGTATATTCCTTCATCTTAGATATTGTGTTTGAGTTTGTGTTTGTTTAGTTTTACATCCTCATTGAAGACAACTTTGGATGCTGTAGCTCCTCTGAAAAAGAGAGCTTTAAATCAGAAGTGCCTGACTCCGTGGTATAACTCACAAACCCGTAGCTTAAAGCAGATAACCCGTAAGTTGGAGAGGAAATGGCGTCTCACTAATTTAGAAGATCTTCACTTAGCCTGGAAAAAGAGTCTGTTGCTCTATAAAAAAGCCCTCCGTAAAGCTAGGACATCTTTCTACTCATCACTAATTGAAGAAAATAAGAACAACCCCAGGTTTCTTTTCAGCACTGTAGCCAGGCTGACAAAGAGTCAGAGCTCTATTGAGCTGAGTATTCCATTAACTTTAACTAGTAATGACTTCATGACTTTCTTTGCTAACAAAAGTTTAACTATTAGAGAAAAAATTACTCATAACCATCCCAAAGACGTATCGTTATCTTTGGCTGCTTTCAGTGATGCCGGTATTTGGTTAGACTCTTTCTCTCCGATTGTTCTGAGTTATTTTCATTAGTTACTTCATCCAAACCATCAACATGTTTATTAGACCCCATTCCTACCAGGCTGCTCAAGGAAGTCCTACCATTGTTTAATGCTTCGATCTTAAATATGATCAATCTATCTTTGTTAGTTGGCTATGTACCACAGGCTTTTAAGGTGGCAGTAATTAAACCATTACTTAAAAAGCCATCACTTGACCCAGCTATCTTAGCTAATTATAGGCCAATCTCCAACCTTCCTTTACTCTCAAAAATTCTTGAAAGGGTAGTTGTAAAACAGCTAACTGATCATCTGCAGAGGAATGGTCTATTTGAAGAGTTTCAGTCAGGTTTTAGAATTCATCATAGTACAGAAACAGCATTAGTGAAGGTTACAAATGATCTTCTTATGGCCTCGGACAGTGGACTCATCTCTGTGCTTGTTCTGTTAGAACTCAGTGCTGCTTTTGATACTGTTGACCATAAAATTTTATTACAGAGATTAGAGCATGCCATAGGTATTAAAGGCACTGCGCTGCGGTGGTTTGAATCATATTTGTCTAATAGATTACAATTTGTTCATGTAAATGGGGAATCTTCTTCACAGACTAAAGTTAATTATGGAGTTCCACAAGGTTCTGTGCTAGGACCAATTTTATTCACTTTATACATGCTTCCCTTGCTTAAATTTTCATTGTTACACAGATGATACCCAGCTTTATCTATCCATGAAGCCAGAGGACACACACCAATTAGCTAAACTGCAGGATTGTCTTACAGACATAAAGACATGGATGACCTCTAATTTCCTGCTTTTAAACTCAGATAAAACTGAAGTTATTGTACTTGGCCCCACAAATCTTAGAAACATGGTGTCTAACCAGATCCTTACTCTGGATGGCATTACCCTGACCTCTAGTAATACTGTGAGAAATCTTGGAGTCATTTTTGATCAGGATATGTCATTCAAAGCGCATATTAAACAAATATGTAGGACTGCTTTTTTGCATTTACGCAATATCTCTAAAATCAGAAAGGTCTTGTCTCAGAGTGATGCTGAAAAACTAATTCATGCATTTATTTCCTCTAGGCTGGACTATTGTAATTCATTATTATCAGGTTGTCCTAAAAGTTCCCTAAAAAGCCTTCAGTTAATTCAAAATGCTGCAGCTAGAGTACTGACGGGGACTAGAAGGAGAGAGCATATCTCACCCATATTGGCCTCTCTTCATTGGCTTCCTGTTAATTCTAGAATAGAATTTAAAATTCTTTTTCTTACTTATAAGGTTTTGAATAATCAGGTCCCATCTCATCTTAGGGACCTCGTAGTACCATATCACCCCAATAGAGCGCTTCGCTCTCAGACTGCAGGCTTACTTGTAGTTCCTAGGGTTTCTAAGAGTAGAATGGGAGGCAGAGCCTTCAGCTTTCAGGCTCCTCTCCTGTGGAACCAGCTCCCAATTCAGATCAGGGAGACAGACACCCTCTCTACTTTTAAGATTAGGCTTAAAACTTTCCTTTTTGCTAAAGCTTATAGTTAGGGCTGGATCAGGTGGCCCTGAACCATCCCTTAGTTATGCTGCTATAGACGTAGACTGCTGGGGGGTTCCCATGATGCACTGTTTCTTTCTCTTTTTGCTCTGTATGCACCACTCTGCATTTAATCATTAGTGATCGATCTCTGCTCCCCTCCACAGCATGTCTTTTTCCTGGTTCTCTCCCTCAGCCCCAACCAGTCCCAGCAGAAGACTGCTCCTCCCTGAGCCTGGTTCTGCTGGAGGTTTCTTCCTGTTAAAAGGGAGTTTTTCCTTCCCACTGTAGCCAAGTGCTTGCTCACAGGGGGTCGTTTTGACCGTTGGGGTTTTACATAATTATTGTATGGCCTTGCCTTACAATATAAAGCGCCTTGGGGCAACTGTTTGTTGTGATTTGGCGCTATATAAAAAAATTGATTGATTGATTGATTGAGTAATCAACCAATGTACATCATGCTGCCATCACACTGCCTTAACCCGGATTATCACTTCCCACTGTAAAACACCCACTCTAATTGAAAATGAATAGCTAATGTGACCAGGGGCTGAGGGGGTCCCAGCCATGCTTGATGCTGTCAGCGCTTAATCTGCTTGGAAAACTACGTAATGGCACAATTTCCAACAAAGTGTTTTTCTGAATTGTTTCTTTGGTAAAATATAAGTTTCCCTATCAGCAAAATAACAGATACTGATATGTTTGTCAAAGGCTCATATGAGGACACAGCATTGGCCAACCAATATATCAGTCTGGCTCTACTAAATATAACCTCTTTGCACCCTACTTTGCACTCAGATTAACTCATGTCTAAATAATGTGGAGTTGAACATGCCAAAAATGCACTTGCAATACGTACTATAGACTATGCACCGTAGAATGTCTCAAAAGGACCCTTGGTTTTCAAATTTGATGACGCAACAGAATACAAACACAGGTATTTGTTGATTTCTGATGTGTTCATTGCTTACAAGATCCTGCTGCATATTTGTCTGTCTTTGACGTGTTCTTGCAGGGATCACGATAGGCCACAAGCTTGTGGTTTTACTACTGCCTGCTGCTGCCCTAAATGCAGCCCCAAGCCTGGTTGAGTGGTTTGTGATGACAGATGAAGTCAGTGTGAGAGAGAGAAGCAGATAACCCCTGTGGGATGTATTTAAGTGATAAAAATGACAACAGTAAACAAGTATGTAATTAAAAGCTCATCTTGTTTTTTCTCCCTGGTGGAGGGAAGTGGATTGCTTTTTCCACAAGTCAAGATGATTTACTCCAAGAGACAGGAAAGCCACAAACATTTCAAGCTATTCATAGCAGATGGGAGGAAGCCTTTCTTTCTTATTACATCAGCCACAAAAACCAAATTTGCCTGCTGAGGCTAACATCAGTTCTAATGGGGTCTACGCAAGTTACAGATGACTGTTTCTCCACCACCGCACGTTCCTGTGGGCTGCGGTGGTGTCGCAAGTTGACTTTGAAGTTTGTAAGTGAACGTATTCAAAGGTCTTTCACTTTAATGTGACACTGTCACTCTAATTAACCTCAATCTGTCCCAGTGGGTGCTTTAATCAGGTCTACAGGATAACGTGTGACAAACCATAGAGTCAGACAATAGACAAGGTAGAGTGTCACCGTGCATTGGTTCTCCCTCACGGTCAGCCCAATGTAGGCCAAAATTCATATTCTTAAAATTACTTAAAGTTTTACCACACACACACACACACAGAGACAGAGAGAGACAGAGACAGAGAGAGAGAGAGAGAGAGAGAGAGAGAGAGAGAGAGAGAGAGAGAGAGAGAGAGAAAAAAATGCAAGAAATGGTCCTTGGGTTATTCCTTAAAAAAGTCTGCATGATTCACGTAGAATGTTTCACGTGGAAGGAAAGAACATTATTCCACAGGGGTAACGAGCTAAATTTCAATCTGAAAATAAGCTGAAAGTGTTTTGTAATGATGCCTCACATTCACAGTGTCAGAAAGCCACCACAGAAGGTGATCAACTGCACAGGTGCAACAATTTAGTGATTAAAACACTGATCAAGGACACTTTATGTTGTGTGGGCCGCCAGAAGAGGAGGTACTGCTGGTCGTTAACCAAGCCGTGGTGGAGGGAGAGGTCGGTGTGCCCTCGGTCCAGGCCCACCTGCGGAAGTGCCGTCGGGTGTGGCGCTCCGCCCGTTCTGCCTTGTTGAAGGCCCGGATGAGGGCGAAGACCCATGCAGACTGCCGGCGATTCCCGGCCCCTGCTTACCAGCCCGGGCAGGAGGTGTGGCTTTCCATGAAGGACATCCCCCTCCAGGTGGACTCCCCAAAACTTCAGGACAGGTACATTGGCCCCTTCAGGATCCTCAAAGTCCTCAGTCCTGCCGCAGTGAAGCTCCAACTCCTGGCTTCACAGCGGATCCATCCGGTTTTCCACGTGTCCTGCATCAAACCTCACCACACCTCACCCCTCTGTGCTCCCGGACCGGCGCCGCCTCCTGCTCGGATCATCGACGGGGAGCCGGCTTGGACGGTGCGCCGGCTCCTGGACGTCCGTCGGATGGGTCGGGGGTTCCAGTACTTGGTGGACTGGGAGGAGTATGGACCCGAAGAACGCTCCTGGGTGAAGAGAAGCTTCATCCTGGATCCGGCCCTCCTGGCCGACTTCTACCGCCGACACCCCGACAAACCTGGTCACGCCCGTTGAGGGGGGGGTCCTGTTGTGTGGGCCGCCAGAAGAGGAGGTACTGCTGGCCCACCACCAGAGGGCGCCCTGCCTGAAGTGCGGGCTTCAGGCACGAGAAGGCGCTGCCGCCATGGACACAGCCGGGGGTGACAGCTGTCGCTCATTACCTCTTGACAGCTGTCACCCATCTACTCAACATCATCTCACTCCATGAAGACCAGACGTCATCTCCACCTCGTTGCCGAGATATCATACTTCATAGGAGGTAATACTCTCAGCCTTTTTGGGAGATTTGTAACTGTTATTGTGAGAATTTGCAGGAGAACCGGTCGTTTGTGAGGAGGCTGTGCAAGACGGCGCTCCTTTTCAGCTGAGACCGCTGCAACATATTGAATGAGAGGTGGAGGTGGCATTCCCACCGTTGTTGTTACTGGGTGTACACACACCCACACTTGACTGTCTTTGTTCTTCGCCAGCAGTACCAGATCCGACAGTCGGGGACGGTGATCACCTGGGAATTCGGGACTTGGCGGCTCCAGTATTCACCAGGTTCTGGGGTGGCGGAAATCGTGTGGTTCCGGCTCTTCTCAGGACAGACGTCTTCTATCCTCGAGCCTGCCCACACGTCACCTCTGTGTATTGACTGTTATGATATTCTGTGATTGTCTGTATGTTCGTTGTGCACATTCACAACATTAAATTGTTACTTTTTGGCTCATCTATTGACCGTTCATTTGCGCCCCCTGTTGTGGGTCCGTGTCACTACACTTTCCCAACACTTTATTGGAGTTAATGAGGGTAAGTTTTGAGAAGTGGTGGCCAACAGTGTAGAGAAGCATCAGCTACACCACTGTAAGAACACAGGAACACATCCCTGATTAACACCAGTTTTCAGTGGGGAAAAAACTCAAGCGTCTCTGCCTCCACTCCCATACACATTCACAGTATCTGTGTATACACTGGCTATGATGTACTATAACTTCTTGGGGATTCCACAAATTCTCACGATGATCCAGAGGGCAGCCCAACCAACTGAATCAAGCGCTTTGTAAAAATCAACATGCATGTTGTGAAGATGCACTGCTGACATCAGGCTCTCTAATTAACATCATGGTAGGTCTAAAGACTGTTCAGACACATTGACATTTATCATCTGCATCCTCATAAGTTCCATCAGCCTCATCATTCGCTGCATGGTGATGATCAAGAGGCGTGAGATTAACATGTCCGTGGGAGCTAAAATGTGTGTATTACGGTTGTTTTTACCAATCTACACCTGGGCTTCTCACGAGGTCCTCTGCAAGGACCTTTGGCAGATGGTGAGTGCCAGCAGAGACTTGGTGGCAGGGCTGCCAGTGAGCGGAGTGTTGTGCAGCTACACTGAGGCCTCTTGGTAAACGCTTATTTAACACAAGTTGCTGGCAGACAGGTCATCTTTAAACACACTACAGGGCCACTTCTCAACACATACAAAAAAATACACACACTCGTTTATAGCCACAGACACCGGTAGCCCAGAATGTGCGTAAGGCAAGACTCACCAGCATCATAATTCATTTTGGGCCCGCTGAGGCTTTTCTAGGTCAGTAGGTGTAAAAGTAGAGTCTGGGATTCCCAGGAGTGAATAGAGAGAAAAAGAGATCAGAATGTCTACCTACAACGTCCAATTAAATAGAGTAATTATATTGTGGCTTATTTCTTTGCTAGTATCTCAAAAGCTTAAGACAAATATCACCACGTGGGCCAAAATATTGCAAAACTATTCTCTTTGAGTAAAAAAAAAAAAAAAAATTTATTGTGTTGCATCGCTGAATGAGAAGCATCCACTGAGGGTGGGATTTAGTGACACCTCGTGGTTGCAGATTGCATTATGATGTTGATTCCTTCTACGTTTTCACTTCTTTAGCAATGGGGACTCATGCTCCCTTTCGATAACCAATATGTATGTTCTTTAAAGCAGGTTTTTTTTATCGGATGAGGAACTTGCCAATGCGTAGTCTTCAGTTCAATTCCTGCTCACATTATCTCTCTGTGTTCTTGGACAAGACACTTGATCTGGAATATCCCACCCAGCTGTAAATGGGTACTGGCCTGGTGAAGAGACTTGTGTCCTGTCCAATGGGAGTCATAAGGCACCTTGACACTTGCACAAATTCGATCCCCACGATGTTGAAAATTTCTGGCACGCATTAATTTCGTGCCACTTGCGTGAACTGGTCGTGAACATTGCGCAAACTATTCAAAAACACTGCGTGTCATTGCGCACAGGGCATCTGAACCAGAAATTAGAGTATGATGAGATGTTTTATCTATAATAAACATAACTTTACAGATACATTATCTAACTCATAAGAAGGAATGAAAATGCAACTGTTTTATCAATCCATTACAATATATAAGTAATTACCTTTGAGACAAATGTGTTCTCCACCACACAATGAGCACGAGACAACCTGCAGCTGTCGATAATTTCTCTGTGATTCTGAGGAGCGAAGACAGAATGTGTTGTGAAAGTGTAGGAACACGGACCCACAACAGGGGGCGCAAATGAACGGACAATGGAGAAGGTAAATAACAAGGTTTTACTGTTGTGGAACGTGCACAACCAATACAACAATTGACAATTTGGGGTTAAACCGAATTCCACTGGTGTCGTGTGGGCAGGCTCGAAGGTAGGAGACGTCCGTCCAAGTCGAACCGGAACCACCCAGATTTCCTCTGCCACCGAACCCTGGAAGTACTGGAACCGCCAAGTCCCGAATTCCCAGGTGGCCACTGCCTCCGCTCGTCGGATCCGGTACTGCTGGCAAGAGAACAAACACACAGGTGTGGATGCGGCTGCACCCAGTAACACAGAGAGGGGAGAAGCCGTCTCCACCTCACGTCACAATACTGCAGGAAGGTGAGTACTTATCTTTGAGTAGACAGCTGTCCTGCAATGCTCAGAAAGGCAATATGATATAGCAGAGAATTGTTACCTCTATCTTAAGGCGATATCTCGGCACTGAGGTGGAGACGCCGTCCTGGTGATATACCTCCGTGCTGAGTGGAGTCAGCTGTGTCCACTGATGGGTGACAGCTGTCACCCTGGCTGCTCTCGTAAGGCGGCAGCGCCCTCTGGTGCCTGGAGCCCGCACTCCAGGCAGGGCGCCCTCTGGTGGTGGTGGGCCAGCAGTACCTCCTCTTCAGCGGCCCACACAACAGGACCCCCCCCTCAACGGGCGCCTCCTGGCGCACGACCGGGCTTGTCCGGATGGCGACGGTAGAAGTCGGCCAGGAGGGCCGGGTCCAGGATGAAGCCCTTCTTCACCCAGGAGCGTTCTTCGGGGCCGTACCCCTCCCAGTCCACCAGGCACTGAATACCCCGGCCCATTCGACGGACGTCGAGGAGCCGGCGCACGGTCCAAGCCGGTTCCCCGTCGATGATCCGGGCAGGAGGTGGTGCCGGACCCGGGGTGCAGAGGGGTGAGGTGTGATGGGGTTTTATCCGGGAGACATGAAACACTGGATGAATCCGCAGCGAGGCCGGAAGCCGGAGCCTCACTGCGGCGGGATTGATGACTTTGAGAATTTTGAAGGGACCGATGTATCGTTCTTGGAGCTTTGGGGAGTCCACTTGAAGGGGAATGTCCTTGGTGGACAACCACACGTCCTGCCCAGGACGATACTTGGGGGCCGGGGCCCGCCGCCGGTCTGCATGTTTCTTCGCCCTCATCCGGGCCTTCAATAAAGCAGAGCGGGCGGCACGCCACACCCCACGGCACTTCCGTAGGTGGGCCTGGACCGAGGGCACACCGACCTCTCCCTCAACCACCGGAAACAAGGGGGGCTGATACCCCAAGCACACCTCAAACGGGGAGAGGCCGGTGGCTGATGACACTTGACTGTTGTGGGCGTACTCGATCCAGGCCAGGTGGGTACTCCAGGCCGTCGGGTGCGCGGCTGTCACACAGCGTAGTGTCTGCTCCAGTTCCTGGTTGGCCCGCTCTGCTTGCCCGTTGGTCTGGGGGTGATACCTGGACGAGAGGCTGACCGTGGCCCCCAGTTCCCGGCAGAAGCTCCTCCAAACGTGTGAGGTGAACTGGGGACCGCGATCGGAGACGATGTCTGATGGTATCCCATGCAGACGGACGACGTGGTGGACCAGGAGGTCCGCTGTCTCCTGGGCCGTTGGTAGCTTCGGGAGGGCCACGAAGTGGGCCGCCTTGGAGAAACGGTCCACTATCGTGAAGACGACTGTGTTTCCCTGGGACGGCGGGAGACCCGTGACAAAGTCCAGGCCGATGTGGGACCAGGGGCGATGAGGCACGGGCAGCGGCTGTAGCAGCCCTGAGGTCTTTCGGTGGTCGGCCTTGCCCCTGGCGCAGGTGGTACAGGCCTGGACGTAGTCCCGGACGTCGGCCTCCAGGGACGCCCACCAGAAGCGCTGCCGGACGACTGCCACGGTCCTTTGCACCCCAGGGTGACAGGAGAGCCTAGAACCGTGACAGAAGTCCAGCACTGCCGCTCTGGCTTCCGGTGGGACGTAGAGTCTGTTCATTGGTCCGGTGCCGGGGTCCGGGTCACGGGTCAGGGCCTCCCGGACGGTCTTCTCCACGTCCCAGGTGAGGGCGGCCACGATAGCGGACTCCGGGATGATGGGATCCGGGGGATCCGACGGTTCCGTTTTGACTTCGTCTTCGTGTACCCGGGACAATGCATCCGATCTCTGATTCCTGGTCCCGGGATGATAGGTAATCCGGAAGTCAAAACGGCCAAAGAACAGTGACCAGCGGGCTTGCCTGGGGTTCAGCCGCTTGGCGGTCCTGATGTACTCCAGGTTCCGATGGTCAGTGAAAACCGTGAATGGCACGGCTGTTCCTTCCAACAGATGTCTCCACTCTTCGAGGGCCTCTTTCACCGCAAGGAGTTCTCGATTGCCGACGTCATAGTTCCGTTCGGCCGGGGTCAACCTGCGGGAAAAATAGGCACACGGGTGAAGGACCTTATCGGTCTTCCCGCTCTGGGAGAGCACCGCTCCTATCCCTGAGTCCGAGGCGTCCACTTCAACCACTAACTGGCGGCTAGGGTCGGGCTGCACCAGAACTGGTGCAGACGAGAAGCGCCGTTTCAACTCCTTGAACGCGGCTTCGCACCGATCCGACCAGGTGAAGGGGACTTTTGGTGAGGTCAGGGCTGTCAGGGGGCTAACAACCTGACTGTAGCCCTTAATAAACCTCCTGTAGAAATTAGCAAAGCCGAGGAACTGTTGCAGCTTCCTACGGCTTGTGGGTTGGGGCCAATCTCTCACCGCCGCAACCTTGGCCGGATCAGGGGCGACGGAGTTAGAGGAGATGATGAACCCCAAGAAGGACAAAGAGGTGCGGTGGAACTCACACTTCTCGCCCTTCACAAACAGACGGTTCTCCAACAACCGCTGTAGGACCTGACGGACATGCTGGACATGAGACTCAGGATCCGGGGAAAAGATGAGTATATCGTCTAGGTACACGAAGACGAACCGGTGCAGGAAGTCCCGCAAGACATCGTTTACCAACGCTTGGAAAGTCGCGGGAGCATTAGTGAGACCGAACGGCATGACCAGGTACTCAAAATGACCTAACGGGGTGTTAAATGCCGTCTTCCATTCGTCTCCCTTCCGGATCCGAACCAAATGATACGCATTCCTAAGATCAAGCTTGGTGAAGATTCTGGCTCCATGCAAGGGGGTGAACACTGAATCCAACAAGGGCAACGGGTATCGGTTGCGAACCGTGATTTCGTTCAACCCCCTGTAATCAATGCATGGACGAAGCCCGCCATCTTTTTTACCCACAAAAAAGAAACCAGCACCCATCGGGGAGGTGGAATTTCGGATCAACCCGGCGGCTAATGAGTCCCGGATGTAGGTCTCCATTGATTCGCGTTCCGGCCGTGAGAGGTTGTACAGTCTACTGGACGGGAACTCACTGCCTGGAACCAAATCAATGGCACAATCATACGGGCGGTGGGGAGGAAGCGTGAGAGCCAGGTCCTTGCTGAACACGTCTGCAAGGTCATGGTACTCCGCTGGCACCGCCTTCAGATTGGGCGGGACTCGGACCTCCTCCTTAGCGTGGGAGCCGGGAGGAACCGAGGAACCTAGACACTCCCGATGGCAGGTCTCGCTCCACTGTACCACTACCCCGGACGGCCAATCGATCCGGGGATTGTGCTTTAGCATCCAGGGAAAACCCAGAACCACACGGGAGGTGGCTTGAGTCACAAAGAACTCGATCACCTCCCGGTGGTTACCTGACACCACCAGAGTTACTGGTGGTGTCTTATGCGTGATCGGTGGGAGTAGGGAGCCATCTAGTGCCCGAACCTGTACAGGCAAGGTAAGAGCCACCAGAGGGAGCCCTATCTCCCTGGCCCATCTACTGTCTAGCAGATTCCCCTCAGAGCCCGTGTCCACCAGTGCTGGGGCCTTCAGGGTTGAATCCTCATACAGGATCGTGACTGGGAGTCGTGTGGCAATGTGGGTGTGTCCCACGTGAATGTTTCGGCCCACCCCTGGCCCAGTCTCTAGGGGCGGGCGTTGGAGTTTAACCGCTCGGGGCAGTCGCTTGCAAGATGCTCACTCGAGCCACAAACAAAACAAGCTCCGTAGGCCCGCCTCCTTTGTGCTCCAGGTGCCCTAAATGTTGCCCTGCTCGTGTCCATAGCTTCGTCAGCAGGGGGAGCCGTAGGCGCACGGAGCGCAGGAACAGAGGAGCGTGGGGAGGGCGGAGCGTGGTCGGAACCGGAAGGGAGAGGGACGACGCGTGCCTGGCCACGCCCTTCGCCTCGTTCCCGACGGCGTTCTTTTAGCCGGTTGTCGAGTCGTATGACTAGATCGATGAGCCCATCTAAGTCCCGCGGTTCGTCCTTCGCCACCAGGTGCTCTTTTAGGACCAGTGACAGTCCGTTTACAAAGGCGGCGCGGAGAGCAGTGCTATTCCAGCCGGATCTCGCCGCCGCGATGCGGAAGGCGACTGCATAGGCAGCTGCGCTCCGACGCCCCTGTCTCATTGACAGTAGCACGGTTGAAGCGGTCTCTCCTCTATTGGGGTGATCGAACACCGTTCTGAGCTCCCGCACAAACCCATCGTATGTATGAAGGAGCCGTGAGTTCTGCTCCCAGAGCGCTGTAGCCCAAGCGCATGCCTCCCCACAAAGCAGGTTTATTACATAAGCTACTTTGCTAGCGTCAGTCGCGTACATCACGGGAAGCTGTGCGAAGACGAGCGAACACTGCATCAAAAAATCCGCGCACGTCTCCACACAGCCTCCGTACGGTTCTGGAGGGCTTATGTATGCTTCTGGGGACGGAGGGAGGGGCCGTTGAACGACCAGTGGAACGTCACTATCACGCGCAGGACCCACGGGAGGGAGAGCAGTACCTCCTCTTCAGCGGCCCACACAACAGAATGGTTTCATCAGCCAAGTTCGAGCTAATTCATGCAAGTGTCAAGGTGCCTATAGACTCTCATAGATGAATGTCACATTAGGAGAGTTCATGGTAGTGCAACATGGAGATCTCCAGAGAGGACCCACGGAAATATGAAGCGCTCATTCTAAGCTTAGGATCAGGTGGCGATGAATGATATGATTTGATTTCTACTAATGAACAACTCTAAATCCTACGAACTGTCGCTTTAAATGTTTAATGCGTGAATAAAGTCAACATGAAAATGCAGTGACAGTGATATGGATCAGTTTTTCTGAACCTAATGTCATGTCAGGTTGTGATATTTTTATGTTATGCTTTTGTTCTATTTTGTTCATATGGCCAAAGCAATTGGTCACCCCAGTGATTCTCATCTGCTTGAGGTTTCTTCCTATAATCAAAAATGCAGTAGGAGCTTTCCCTTGCCACTGTCAACAATGTGTTTGCTCATGGTGGTGGGTAAGGTTGAGACTAGACCTTGTTCTTGTGTCAAGCCTTGAGATGACTTATCGGGAATCCGGAAAGTATTCACAACACTTCAGTTTTTTCACATTTGTTATGTTACAGCCTTATTCCAAAGTAGAGTGTAAGTTTCATTACACTAGAAAGCGCTGTAACTAGGTTTAAGGATATGATTCCTTCTTTATGTTCTCTAATGTCATATACCAACACAGAGCAGAGTAGCTACCTAAACTCTGTAAGGGAGTTAGAGTATCTCGTCAATAGTTTTACATCCTCATTGAAGACAACCTTGGATGCTGTAGCTCCTCTGAAAAAGAGCTTTAAATCAGAAGTGTCTGACTCCGTGGTATAACTCACAAACTCGTAGCTTAAAGCAGATAACCCGTAAGTTGGAGAGGAAATGGCGTCTCACTAATTTAGAAGATCTTCACTTAGCCTGGAAAAAGAGTTTGTTGCTCTATAAAAAAGCCCTCCGTAAAGCTAGGACATCTTTCTACTCATCACTAATTGAAGAAAATAAGAACAACCCCAGGTTTCTTTTCAGCACTGTAGCCAGGCTGACAAAGAGTCAGAGCTCTATTGAGCTGAGTATTCCATTAACTTTAACTAGTAATGACTTCATGACTTTCTTTGCTAACAAAATTTTGACTATTAGAGAAAAAATTACTCATAACCATCCCAAAGATGTATCGTTATCTTTGGCTGCTTTCAGTGATGCCGGTATTTGGTTAGACTCTTTCTCTCCGATTGTTCTGTCTGAGTTATTTTCATTAGTTACTTCATCCAAACCATCAACATGTTTATTAGACCCCATTCCTGCCAGGCTGCTCAAGGAAGTCCTACCATTATTCAATGCTTCAATCTTAAATATGATCAATCTATCTTTGTTAGTTGGTTATGTACCACAGGCCTTTAAGGTGGCAGTAATTAAACCATTACTTAAAAAGCCATCACTTGACCCAGCTATCTTAGCTAATTATAGGCCAATCTCCAACCTTCCTTTTCTCTCAAAGATTCTTGAGAGGGTAGTTGTAAAACAGCTAACTGATCACCTGCAGAGGAATGGTCTATTTGAAGAGTTTCAGTCAGGTTTTAGAATTCATCATAGTACAGAAACAGCATTAGTGAAGGTTACAAATGATCTTCTTATGGCTTCGGACAGTGGACTTATCTCTGTGCTTGTTTTGTTGGACCTCAGTGCTGCTTTTGATACTGTTGACCATAAAATTTTATTACAGAGATTAGAGCATGTCATAGGTATTAAAGGCACTGCGCTGCGGTGGTTTGAATCATATTTGTCTAATAGATTACAGTTTGTTCATGTAAATGGGGAATCTTCTTCACAGACTAAAGTTAATTATGGAGTTCCACAAGGTTCTGTGCTAGGACCAATTTTATTCACTTTATACATGCTTCCCTTAGGCAGTATTATTAGACGGTATTGCTTAAATTTTCATTGTTACGCAGATGATACCCAGCTTTATCTATCCATGAAGCCAGAGGATACACACCAATTAGCTAAACTGCAGGATTGTCTTAGAGACATAAAGACATGGATGACCTCTAATTTCCTGCTTTTAAACTCAGATAAAACTGAAGTTATTGTACTTGGCCCCACAAATCTTAGAAGCATGGTGTCTAACCAGATCGTTACTCTGGATGGCATTTCCCTGATCTCTAGTAATACTGTGAGAAATCTTGGAGTCATTTTTGATCAGGATATGTCATTCAAAGCGCATATTAAACAAATATGTAGGACTGCCTTTTTGCATTTACGCAATATCTCTAAAATCAGAAAGGTCTTGTCTCAGAGTGATGCTGAAAAATTAATTCATGCATTTATTTCCTCTAGGCTGGACTATTGTAATTCATTATTATCAGGTTGTCCTAAAAGTTCCCTAAAAAGCCTTCAGTTGGTTCAGAATGCTGCAGCTAGAGTACTGACGGGGACTAGCAGGAGAGAGCATATCTCACCCGTGTTGGCCTCTCTTCATTGGCTTCCTGTTAATTCTAGAATAGAATTTAAAATTCTTCTTCTTACTTATAAGGTTTTGAATAATCAGGTCCCATCTTATCTTAGGGACCTCGTAGTACCATATTACCCCATTAGAGCGCTTCGCTCTCAGACTGCAGGCTTACTTGTAGTTCCTAGGGTTTGTAAGAGTAGAATGGGAGGCAGAGCCTTCAGCTTTCAGGCTCCTCTCCTGTGGAACCAGCTCCCAATTCAGATCAGGGAGACAGATACCCTCTCTACATTTAAGATTAGGCTTAAAACTTTCCTTTTCGCTAAGGCTTATAGTTAGGGCTGGATTAGGTGACCCTGGACCATCCCTTGGTTATGCTGCTTTAGACGTAGACTGTGGGGGGGTTCCCATGATGCACTGTTTCTTTCTCTTTTTGCTCCGTATGCATCACTCTGCATTTAATCATTAGTGATCGATCTCTGCCCCCCTTCACAGCATGTCTTTTTCCTGGTTCTTTCCCTCAGCCCCAACCAGTCTCAGCAGAAGACTGCCCCTCCCTGAGCCTGGTTCTGCTGGAGGTTTCTTCCTGTTAAAAGGGAGTTTTTCCTTCCCACTGTAGCCAAGTGCTTGCTCATAGGGGGTCGTTTTGACCGTTGGGGTTTTTCATAATTATTGTATGGCCTTGCCTTACAATATAGGCGCCTTGGGGCAACTGTTTGTTGTGATTTGGCGCTATATAAGAAAAAAGTTGATTGAGTTGATAGAGTAAACTCTTTCTTTTTTTCCCCCCCCCCTCGAAATCCTACTCACAACACCCCAGAATGACAACATGAAAAAATTTGTTGACATTTTTGCAAATTTCTTAAAAATAAAAAAACTAAGTAATCACATGTACAAAAGTATTCACACCCTTTCCTGAATACTTTGTTGACGCACCTTTAGCAGCAATTACAGCCTCGAGTCTTCTTGAATATGATGCCACAAACTTAGTGCACCTATCTTTGGGCAGTTTTGTCCATTCCTCTTAGAAGCACCTCTCAAGCTCCAACAGGTTGGATGGGGAGCGTTGGTGTACAGACATTTTCAGATCTCTCCAGAGATGTTCAATCAGATTCATGTCTGGGCTCTGGCTGGACCACTCCAGGACATTCACAGAGTTGTCCTGAAGCAACTCCTTTGATATCTTGGCTGTGTGCTTAGTGTCATTGTCTTGCTGAAAGATGAACCGTCGCACCAGTCTGAGATCAAGAGCACTCTGGAGCAGGTTTTCATCCAGGATGTCTCTGTACATTGCTGTATTCATCTTTCCCACCATGCTTCACTGTAGGGATGGTGCCTGGTTTCCTCTAAACATGAGTCCTGGCTTTCACGCCAAAGAGTTAAAATTTTCTCTCATCAGACCAGAGAATTTTGTTTCTCCCGGTGTAAGAGTCCTTCAGGTGCCTTTTGGTAAACTCCAGGCAGGCTGCCATGTGCCTGTTGCTAAGGAGTAGCTTCCGTCTTGCCACTCTGCCATACAGGCCTGATTGGTGGATTGCTGCAGAGATTATTGTCCTTCTGGAAGGTTTGCCTCTCTCCACAGAGGAATGCTGGAGCTCTGACAGCATGATCATCAGGTTCTTGGTCACCTACCTGACGAAGGCCTTTTCAACTGTGGGTCCTTATATATAGACAGGTGTGTGTTTTTCCAAATCATGTCCAACCAACTGAATTTATCCAAGGTGGACTCCAATTAAGTTGTAGAATTTCAATTTCAGTTTCAATTTATTTTCATTTATATAGCGCCAAATCACAACAGAGTTGCCTCAAAGCGCTTCACACAGGTAAGGTCTAACCTTACCAACCCCCAGAACAACAGTGGTACTGAAACTTCCTTACCTTCCTTACCAATAAAATCTTTGATATCAGACTTAAAGGTTTTTAACTGTTAAAGCTTTATTCACTTCACCTGCAAAAACATGTTAGCGAGCTAAAAATTATCAGACCAAAATTTATCGGAAGATAATTGGTCCGATGATTTCCGATGGTTTTCAAAGTTATCTGAAAAGCTAATCCGATAATGAAAACATTAGCTTTGATAATTAGCGGTTAGCAGAACTGTGCCCACCACTGGTAGCATGCTGCTTGAAATGAGCCTGTTTGTCAGTTTCTTCCATCTCCTAAGCCTTGGTCCAGTGGCCACCAAGGTACTGCTGCTTGTTTTTACTGAATAAAATTTAACATTAAAGCTCAACTTGAGTTTGCCAGAAAGCACAAACAGTGCCCTTCAAAAGTATCGGAACGCTTGGTATTTCAGGTATTTTCATTTCTTTATGCCCTTTTAAATATAAAAACTACAAAAAAAAAAAATAAAAAAAAATATGAAATTATGTTCCTTAAATTCAAACTAAAAGCAAATCTCTACAACATGATTTAAATTAATTAAAAACATATAAAGCCAAGATGATGGGTTGCATAAGTAATGGAATGCTTTGGTATAATACCTGTAAATAATCAGTTTTATTACCAGTTTTCTTCAAACAAGTCAGGGGATGGATACATGAAGAATTCCAAGTCACTGAATATGTGCTGGACTTTATTTAAATAAATTCTGAAGAAATAATAGAGTATATTTTGCATTTTGTATCACCAGTTATACAGCTTCATGATGAAGTGGTAAAGAGGAGGATTTTCTTTCACCAAACATCAAAGCTAGGCTTGAACCTCAGATGTACCTTCTGGCAAACTGCAGTTGAACTTTCAGGTCTTCTTTTAAGAAAATCCTTCTCTGCTCCACTTCATCATGAAGCTGTATAACTGGGGATACAAAATGCAAAACATCCACTGTGCACAATTTCTCCAATCACAGCCACAGAAGCATGTAACCTCTTCTGGGTTGTCTTGGAGTCGTGGTGGCTTTCCCCACTCTTCTCCTTCTTGCACAGTCACTCAGTTTCCACACAGATTTACCATAGAGTGCCATACTGTTTGTATTTCTTCATAACTGATGTAAATAAAGTTGAAGACATATTCAGTGACTTGGAAATGTTAATGTATCAATCCCCTGACTTGTCTGAAGAAAACTGGCAATAAAACTGATTATTTACAGGTATTATAGCAAAGTGGCCCATTATCTATGCAACCCATCATCTTGTCTTTTATAATTTAATTAATTTATATCAACTTGTAAAGATTTGCTTTCAGTTTGAGCTTAAGGAAGATAATTTTAGAAATGTTTATTTTTTTTGTGTTTTTGTATTTGAAATGGCATAAACAAATTAAAATGTGTGAAAGACCAAGTGTTCCAATATTTTCAGAGGGCACTGTATGTATCAATATCTAACCAAGTAGAGAACAGCAACAGGGGTTTGGTGAACATAAAAACTGGTGAATATAACTGACTTGAATATGGATAAAAATGAATAAATAAAATGAATACGTGGCCAGACGAGTATTAATAAAGCACTACTTGAGCTACCAAAAGTGCACAGACATATAGTGAGAAATGTCAAACACCATTTCATGACATTTACACCAGGATTAATGGTGTGATCTTAAAAAGACAGCCAAAAGTGTTCCTCCATCCTGCAAAATTAATTCTTCTCAGAACGTCAGCTGTGGGGTTTTTTCTATTGTGTCCTGGTGGCTGTGATGACTAACACACAGCCTGACTACCCTCCAATCTGGCACGCAACCGTCGCCACATGTCAGCACGCCTCTGTGCAGTCTGTCAACTTGCAAACACAACAGGTACACATGGAGCTGAAAATGGGCAAATCAGACAGGTGCGACAGCAGCAGTACTGTAAATATGAGACATAAATGTTTTGGGGGTATTTTTTTTTTTTTTTTTGGTTGTTATTTCACTGTTAACAGCACTAATGGAATGCATGAGAGGATGAGAAACGCAAAAACAATCAGCTGGTCCCTCCTGGCCACAGTCAAGCCCACGTCCCCAATGATTTCAATTAAGATGACTGTTATTA